>NC_037679.1:21056716-21191166 GCF_003255815.1 Theropithecus gelada | reverse complement strand
TTCTCCACATCCTCTCCAGCACCTGTTGTTTCCTGACTTTTTAATGATTGCCATTCTAACTGGTGTGAGATGGTATCTCATTGTGGTTTTGATTTGCATTTCTCTGATGGCCAGTGATGACGAGCATTTTTTCATGTGTCTGTTGGCTGTGTGAATGTCTTCTTTTGAGAAATGTCTGTTCATATCCTTTGCCCACTTTTTGATGGGGTTGTTTGTTTTTTTCTTGTAAATTTGTTTGAGTTCTTTGTAGATTCTGGATATCAGCCCTTTGTCAGATGAGTAGATTGCAAAAATTTTCTCCCATTCTGTAGGTTGCCTGTTCACTCTGATGGTAGTTTTTTTGCTGAGCATTCCCTTTGAAAACTGGCACAGGACAGGGATGCCCTCTCTCACCACTCCTATTCAACATAGTGTTGGAAGTTCTGGCTAGGACAATCAGGCAAGAGAAAGAAATAAAGGGTATTCAAGTTAGGAAAAGAAGAAGTAAAATTGTCTCTGTTTGCAGATGACATGATTGTATATTTAGAAAACCCTATCATCTCAGCCCCAAATCTCCTTAAGCTGATAAGCAACTTCAGCAAAGTCTCAGGATACAAAATTAATGTACAAAAATCACAAGCATTCTTATACACCAGTAACAGACAAACAGAGAGCCAAATCAGGAATGAACTTCCATTCATGATTGCTTCAAAGAGAATAAAATACCTAGGAATCCAACTTACAAGGGATGTAAAGGACCTCTTCAAGGAGAACTACAAACCACTGCTCAGTGAAATAAAAGAGGACACAAACAAATGGAAGAATATAGCATGCTCATGGATAGGAAGAATCAGTATCATGAAAATGGCCATACTGCCCAAGGTAATTTATAGATTCAATGCCATCCCCATGAAGCTACCAATGAATTTCTTCACAGAATTGGAAAAAACTGCTTTAAAGTTCATATGGAACCAAAAAAGAGCCCGCATTGCCAAGACAATCCTAAGTCAAAAGAACAAAGCTGGAGGCATCACGCTACCTGACTTCAAACTATACTACAAGGCTACAGTAACCCAAACAGCATGGTACTGGTACCAAAACAGAGATATAGACCAGTGGAACAGAACAGAGTCCTCAGAAATAATACCACACATCTACAGCCATCTGATCTTTGACAAACCTGAGAGAAACAAGAAAGGGGGAAAAGATTCCCTATTTAATAAATGGTGCTGGGAAAATTGGCTAACCATAAGTAGAAAGCTGAAACTGGATCCTTTCCTTACTCCTTATACAAAAAGTAATTTAAGATGGATTAGAGACTTTAATGTTAGACCTAATACCATAAAAACCCTAGAAGAAAACCTAGGTAATACCATTCAAGACATAGGCATGGGCAAGGACTTCATGTCTGAAACACCAAAAGCAATGGCAACAAAAGCCAAAATTGACAAATGGGATCTAATTAAACAGAAACATTTTTATATGGATAACTGTCTTAAGATTTTGCATTCTTTCTGTTGAATCCACCAAGTGGTATGGTTCTGGAGCAAATCTGAAAACCAAAGTCCAACAGATTTGGGTGGCATATATTTTTTCTTTTATCCTCTTTTCATTGTTCTTGGCTCACAAGTTGCCTCTGGGTTTCCTTTTAATGTTATACTGGCAATACAGTAATATGAAAACATAGGTCAGTTGTTTATTGGCACAACTGTGTTTTTGTTTTTTTTAGTTATTCAAAACCAAGTGGGTTTGTGGAATGGCAACTACAGGTTTTAAATAGACACAAACTTTTTTGTGTATATGTACAGTGATACAATATGGCAAAATAGCTCTGTCTGTGTGTTCCAAAATTCCACAAAATATAAATATATTTGTCTTCATCATGTAAAAAATAATAGTGTTTACAATTGTTAGGTAAAGTTTTTAGTACATTTAAAAAATGAACTAAGATTCAGATTTAAAATTCCAGCCCTATCATTTGTTAGCTACTGGACCTTAAATCAGCTTAGAAAATACCCTCTAAGCCTCAGTTTTCTCATCTCTAAAATGATCATGACACATAAATTACACAGCTCTTGTAAACGATCGATTAATATATATTAAGCACCTACCATTGTCTAAGGAACAACGTAAGCGAACAACAAATATTAGCTCTCAATGTTTTTCTACGAGTTGTTTTCCTTTTCTTAATCTTAAATATTAGGATTATCCAATCTGTGTGTGTGTGTGTATGTGCACGCGCGCGCGCACGTGCGCATGCGTATGTGTGTCCAGCCACCCTTTTATATCAAAAATCATTAGCTTTCTTTATATTTTGAATCATTTTTAGAAATATCTATATCATGAACAATGATGAAGCTTTGCTCTTAAAGGTTTTTGATTATAGGAAATTTGTGTGTTGTATGTCTCTATTTACCATAACTATTGATACATCAAACCACCTGGTGTTCATCTGGATAACAAAGAATTTTCTATGTGAAAGCATTCATTGTGCAAATAGAAAGACAGCAAAATATAATTTGGTTAACCATTAAGATGAACACTTCAGTGTCTCTGTATCTGCCTTTCTATCAAAGGTGCCTTTTCTAAGGCTGCATACTAAATGGATTCCAGTGTTATAGAAAGTTCCCAGGGGTGTTGAATAAAGGTTAACCCCAACTATATATAGAATACGTATTTCTGTTTCTTCAGATAAACTTTAACAGACAAATGAATACGAATTTGATGGTAGGAAATGGCTCCTGGATTGATTCATAACTCTGAGTAGATACATATATAGCCCAATTATTATGGTTATTAGTTTAGATTAGCATCAGGAATTAGAGTACTATTTCATGTTAAGATTTTAAGGAAATATTTAATGTAAGAGATTATAACCAATTTTACCTTCTACAGATAGTCAGGACAACATTCATGCTGAAGGACCAATGCAGAGCCAAGTCACTAGGGCTGTGTGTCAGGCAGAATAATAATCCCCCCAAATATGTCCATGTCCTAATATTCAGAACTTGTGAATATATTACCTTATATGACACAGGTTGTGATCAAGAGTAGGGGTATTGAGATGGGAGATCTTCCTAGATTATCCAGGTAGACCTTCTAATCATGAGTCCATCAAAGCAGTAAACCTTTCCCTGGTTGGGTCAGAGAGACAAGACAGAAAGAGAAGGAAGAAAAATGTGAAGCATGACAGGGACTCCATCCACTGTTGTTTGCTTTGAAGGCAGAAGAAACAGGCCATGAGCCAAGGAATGTGGTGGCCGTTAAAAGCTGGGAAAGGCCTTTACCTTAGGGCTAGGAGGAAAATGGGGACCTCCACTGTTCAACCATAAGGACCTTAATTTCGTCAACAATATAAATGAGCAAGAAATGGGTTCACCTCTAGAGCCTCCAGAAAGGAACGCAGCCTGCTGACAGCTTGATTTTAGTTTGTTGAGATAAACTAAACAATAGTTTATTGTACTTGAGAGACAGAAGATAATAAGTTTGTGTTGTTTTAAGTGACTAAGTTTGTGTTGATTTGTTATGGCAACAACAGGAAATGGATACAGGTGTGTTAACGTCTCCATACCATTCCAAGCAAGTCAAGACAAGGAGGTAGTGGGATTGGACCTTATGAGATATAGCCTCAGAGTGGAAAGAGGCCAAGTTGGCTTGGCACCTGTACTGCTGACTCAGTGAGCAGTCCCCTACCACCACTGCAGCATCAGGAAGGAAGCCTTTCACTTCTTGTCAAGTCACAATGAAACCACATCTCCTATTCCAGTACTATTCTTAGTCTTACGCCCCATTAGTGTTCCCCTCCCAGATGCAAGAAGTGTGAGTTCCCCCAAGAGGATCCAGTGTATTGTTAACAGATTTAGCAAATATATTAAGACAGTAGGCTTGATCTTGAAAATGAGGGGTAACATTCAACTCTAAGTAAAGTGGCCAGGTAAGGGAGTGTTATGTTTTGCATCTCTTTTTTTTTGTTGAGAGAATCTTGCTCTGTCATACAGGCTGGAGTGCAGTGGTACCATCTCAGCTCACTGCAACCTCTGTCTCTCAGGCTCAAGTAGTTCTCATGCCTCAGCCTCTGGAGTAGCTGGTTCTACAGGCGTGCAACATTGCACCTGGCTAATTTTTGTATTTTTAGTAGACATGGAGTTTTGCCATGTTGGCCAGGTTGGCATCTCTTTTCTTTTTCCTGAGCCTCCCCTGGGCCTCTTGGTGCCGTGTCTTCCCCATTCTTACAATAAATAGCTCAGTAATCTTATGCTTACTAGAATGTAGGTTCCCAGTAGGCAAGGATTTTTGTCACCTTTATCCACTAATATGTCTTCGAAAGTTAAAAAATGGTCTGATCTGATACCTTGTAGATGTTCAATAAATACTGAATGAATGAATAAATGATGTTTTCTTAGTTTTCCTTAGGCATCGTATAATTTAACTTACTCATGTGGTGCCTCTACTTTCCAAAATTAATTCTTGCACCTCATAAAATGAGTAACCTATTAGTGACAATCTCATTAAATTATGTTAGGAGATTATACTAAAAACGTAGCATATTTTTTCTCCCTCACATCTTGTGACTCCTCTTTCATTACCCGATGGTAGCATATACGGTCTTACGTCTCTTAACGATGGAGATATGTTCTGAAAAAATGTGCTGTTAGGCGATTTTGTCATGAGACATCACAGAATGTAATTTCACAAACTGAGATAGTAAAGCTGATCACACACCGAGGCTACATGGTACAGTCTGTTGCTCCAAGGATACACACATGTACATCATGTTACTGTACTGAATGCTGTAGGCAATTGTAACATAATGGTAAGTACATGTGTATTTAAAATATTAAAACATGGAAAAGGTAGAGTTAAAATATCATATAAAAGACAAAACATGACACACCTGTACAGAGCACTTCACCATGAATGGAGATTGCAGGATTGGAAGTTGCTCTGGGTGAGTCAGTTAGTGAGTAATGAGTGAAGGTGAAGATTTAGGATATTATTATATGCCACTGTAGATTTTATAAACCCTGTACACTTAGGCTACACTAAATTTATTAAAAATATTTTTTCTCCAATAATAAATTAACTCTAGCTTACTAAAATTTTTACTTTATAAACTTTTTTTTTTTAAACTTTTGACTCTGGTAATAACACTTAGCTTAAAATACAATTGCATTTTACAGCTATACAAAAATATTTTCTTTCCCTTTAAACATTTTTAATTTTAAATTTTTATGCATACATAGTAGGTATTTATGGGGTACATGTGATGTTCTTTATATTATTATTCTATAAGCTTTTTTTTATTTTTAAAGTTTTAAATAAATTTTTTACTTTTGAAGTTTTTGCTAAAAACTATGACACAAACATACACATTAGCCTAGGCCTACATGGAGTCAGGCTCATCAGTATCACTGTCTGCAACCTCCATATCTTGTCCCACTGGAAGGTCTTCAGGGGCAGTAACATGCATGGAGCTGCCATCTCCTATAATGTCAATGTCTGCTTCTGGAATACCTCCTGAAGGACCTGCCTGAGGCTGTTCTACAGTTAAATATTTTTTAAGCAGAAGGAGTACACACTAAAACAGTGATAAATATGGTATAGTAGATACATAAACCAATAACATTGTCATTTATTATCATTATTAAGTATTATGCATTGTACATTATTGTATGTGCTATGCTTTTGTAAGACTGGCAACACAGTAAGTTTGTTTACACCAGCATCACTACAAACAAATGAGTAATGCACTGATCTAGGACATTATAACAGTTATCACAAGGTGAAAAAATTTCCAGCTCCATTATAATCTTATGGGACCTCCATTGTATATGTGGCTCATCATTGACCAAAATGTCATTATGTGATGCATGAGTATGTTTATTATTTGCAACATTCCTAGATCCATCTGCCTATAGAAGCTTGTATTTCTTGGATGCTGAGGGCAGAGGACATGAGACAAAGTCTAAAGCTCACCCAAAGTGGGTCAGTTTAGAGACCAAAGGGCTGTATCCTCAGTGAAGGAGTAAAATAGTAAAAATCCACTGTGCAAGAAAGCAAGGCAAGACTCCTGACCCCCAGAAACTGTGAAACAATAAATGTGTGTAGTTTTAAGTTACTAAGTTTGTGGTAATATTGTTCTGAAACAATGATAACTGATAACTAATACAGATCCTCAAAAACTTGAGATACTGGAATTATCAGACATAAAATTATAAAAATATTTTAATATAGTAGGAAGAAATGAAAGATCAAATTAAAATATAAATGAGGAACAAGTGACCTTGAAACTGAGTATATGGAATTGAAAAACGAATAGGACGTCTAATGAAAAATATAAAAATTGATATTAAAAACTTAATGAACAGCCTAAACAATAGACATAACTGAAAATGGAATTTGTGGCCTATTAAGAAGCACTGAAAATTATTCAAGATGAACTTACCATGACTCCTGCTGTTTACTCTGCCTGGAATACTTTGCTTCAGGTGGCCACATGACTTGCTCCTTCATTTCTTTCAGATTTCTGCTCAAATAATACCTTATTCTGAAACCCTTTCCTGACCATGTATTATAAAACAGCAACCCCCGCACTGCTAAACTTCTGCTATCTTGTACCACGCTTTACTTTTCTTCACAGTATTTGTTACCCGGTGACATTCTATTTATTAACATAGTTGTTTGTTGCTTGTCTCCCCAGTCCTACCCAATAGACTATTCTTCATGCTTAGTGCAGCAGCCCCAGGGCCTAAAATAATGCTTCTCCCACAATAGCAGTTCAACAATGACTTTCATCTTTTTATTTTTATTTTTTAGAGGCTAGGTATCCTTCTGTCGCCCAGGATGGAATGCAGTGGTGCAATCATAGATGGCCAGAGCCTCAAACTCCTAGGCTCAAGGGATCTTCCCACTTCAGCCTTTTGATAGCTGGGACTACAGGCTCATGCCAGAACACTCAGATACATTTTTAGAAATTTCTGTAGAGACAGGGTCTCACTGTGTTGCTTAGGGTGGTCTCAAACTCTTGGGCTCAAGTGATCCTGCCACCTTCGCTTCCCAAAATGACCAGTTTACAAGCGTGAGCTACCATGCCCAGTTGAACAATTACTTCTTGAATGAAAGAATGCATGAAAGAGACACAGAAAAAAAAAGAAGAGGTGAGAAAACATGAAAAGGAGGGCAGGATATGAAACACAGCACTGTCAGACATACTATAGCTGTACTAACTGCCTTGCCTCATTCAAATATAAGACCTCTGAGGGAAGAACTTAGACTGAATTATTCACTGCTGTGTCTGTAAATCAGTGCCCAGCACATAGTGAGCACTCTCTAAATATGGCTAAATAAAACAATAAGTGAAAAGTGGCTGGGCGTGCTGGCTCACGCCTGTAATCCCAGAACTTTGGGAGGCCGAGGTGGGCGGATCACGAGGTCAAGAGTTCGAGGCCAGCCCGACCAACATAGTGAAACCCCATCTCTACTAAAAATACAAAAATTAGCTGGGCATAGTGGCGTGTGCCTGTAATCCTAGCTACTTGGGAGGCTGGGGCAGGAGAATCGCTTGAACCTGGGAGGCGGAGGTTGCAGTGAGCCAAGAGTCAGCTCCACAGTAAAGACAGATTTCTTACAAAGGAATGACAGGCATAGTTGACTTCTCAATAGCAAGAATGGAAGCCAGGAGACAGTGGAATAATATCTTAAATTATTAAAAGAAAACAATTGTCTAGCTTCAATGTTATATTCAGCAAATCAGTCTTATTTATTTATTTATTAGAATGAGAGCAAAATGAAAATATTTTCAGACAATTAAAGAGAGAGCTTGCCATTGGCTGATCCTTCATTAAAGGAAATTATAAATAATGATCTCAAAAGTGATTCCTTAAGTGAAATCTGAATGCCAGAGGGAATGGTGAGCGAAGAAAATCAGAAACCTGTGGTTACAGCTGAACTGATACCCACCACATGAACCAATAACAACAATGTCTAATTAGTGTGGTTAAAATGATAGAACTTAAATATACGGCAATCACATATAATTGAGTGTGAAGTATTAAGGAGTTAAAGTGGCCTAAATTCCTATGTTTTTTGAAAGGAAGGTAATGATACTGATTAATTTTAGACTTTACCTTCTTAAGTATGCATAGTAAAATTTCAAAGAAAAGGAACTCAAGGAAAAGAGACAAGAGTATATAATTTCCAAACTGAGTAAATTGAATGACAAAGTAATTTAATAATTTGAAATAAAGCAAAAAATAAGAAAAACAAGCAGTATAGAAAATAAGAGAATAATAGAAAGCACAACATAATATAGTAGACATAAACCCTCATATAATCATAATTACAAAGAAAACACAGGAGATGGATCATCAAAATAAAAATTTGGTTTCTTTAGAAGACTAACATAACATCTTGCAAGATGGATCAGAAGAAGAGAAAAAAAGCAAGCAAGAAAAAATACTAAGAATTAAAAGAAGGGACAAAACTGAGATATTAACAAGATCAGAAACATACTGTGAATAATTTAATGGTAATAAATTTGAGAAGTTAAACAAAAGGGGAAATTTTTTGAAAATCACCTCCTACCAAAATTCAAGAAGAAAGAGAAAACTTGAAACATTTTATGAGCATTGAAGAAATTAAATCAGTTAATAAAAATCTTCCCACAAATTAAACACTAGCCTCAGATGGTGTTATGGGTAAGTTTATCCCAACCTTCAAGGAACAAATAATTTCAGTATTCCACCAAAAACATTTCCAGGGAATAGCAATGAGAGGTATGTACACTCTTGACACCAAACTTAGAAAAGGACAGCGTAAGAGACCTAAATCTACAGGCCTTTCTCTCTCAAGAGCATGGATAGAAAAACTTTAAACAAAATACCAGCTAACTTTATCCAAACGACAGATTAGAAGCACCTGTGGGCCCCCATCTTTTTGTTTTTTGTTGTTGTTATGCTTGATGTAGGCAGCAACCATTTCTCTTCTTAGTGAATGCAGTGGTTGGTGTGTCTGAAGCGGTTTTTGATTTTCATTTTTGTGGTCAAAACGTAGATTATCTCCCTGTTTTTGGGATATCTTTGAGGAAGGACTTGCTCATTCCTAGGTGTTAAGATTGAGTCAGAGCAGACCCAAGTGTCCAGGGGTTGCCTTAACTCTGCAAAATGCAGAGATGGGACACCAGAGGAGTGGGCATGTTGTGTGGGAAGTGGGGTTGGTGGGGGAGCCCGTGGACCTCAGGCCTCCAGGTGCCTGCAAGTTCTAGAACAATTTCTTCCACCAATACACTATCACTGACTGGTTAGACCATGTGCAAACACTACTACTAATTTAAATTTAATTGTTATTATATGCCACACTGGTGGTTATCAAGATGAGTTGAAATTTTCTATGCTAAATATTGTGGTTACTTGTTTTTATGTAACAATATTCTATTCATACTTTCAAAAATTAGAGGAAATATTGGTTACTATAATAGCATTTTGCTGAATTGAAGAAGGGAGTGTTTTAAATGTCTGGTGATGTAGCAAGCGATTGTGTGGGTTGCCTTGTCCTACTGAATTTCAAATATTCACCACCCCCTTCATAATAAAAGCATTATAGGAGATAGAGCAATAAAAAAAGAAAAGTATAATTTCCATTTTCCAAAAACATGAGTCATAATATCAGGAATGAATTTGGCCTTTAATGCAGAAAACAATTTTTCTATATTTGTTAGAACTTTAGATATTATGGGAATATATTGAAATCCTGATTTTGAGTGGGAAGTGAACTACACAGAAGTGAGAGTTAAGAATTTCGCATTTTAGTTTTGTACTTACATTTATGTATGATAGCTCTCTATTGACTTTCAAAGGTTTTTGACAGTAACCTATAATAAGAAATGGATTTTAATTGTACACACACACTCATGTAACTAAAAATATGCTTTATGAAAAGATACTTTTATTATAGATATGATGTGTTCTAGTATCTCTTTCTTTTGTATTTTTTTCTAGTCTGTCATTTTGGTAAAAAATTGCAAGTTGTGAACCACTATGTTGATTCTGGGAATTTATTAATAGGTTATAACCTGAACTTTGAAAAATGCCATCTAAAATATAACCAGATATCTAATATATCTTTAGATGACTGTTGATTTTTATTATTAAAAATTATTTAGGTACAGTCATCTAAAATCATTTCTGTTTTTTTCAATCTTTCTAGTTTGTCATCGAAATGGTGGCACAATAGTAATTGTGACCTGCATAACACATAATCATGTTTGATAAGTTTAATTCTGCTGCTGAAGGTCAAAATTAATACCAGTGGAGACAATGTAGAAATATTTATACTTATCATTGTAATAAGGTGACTAAATGGTATGTGAAAATATCACATGGAGAGGTTCTTTTCTACTTCAGGGATTTATTTTTTATTATTCTGAAATATATGGGTTAAATATTGACTGCTATAGTTATCTTTGTTTGGGCTTTTATAACAAAATACAAATAACCGTGTGGTTTATAAAGGACAGAAATTTATTTCTCACAGTTCTGAAGGCTGAGAAGTCCAAGATCAATGTGCTGGCAGGTTCAGTATATTGTGGGGGACTGCTTCCTGGAGTCTCACACGGTGGAAGTGGGGAGGGAGTTCTCTGAGGCCTCTTTTATAAGGGCATTGATCCCATCCGTGAGGACTCCACTCTCATGACTTAATCACCCCCAAAGGCCCCACCTCCTAATACTATCACATTGACCATTAGAATTAAACACATGAATTTTTGGAGAGATACAAACATTGTCTACAGCAATAGTGATCTAGAAAAACCTACTAAAGGTATGAGACTAATTTCTGTTCTTTAATCTTATTTAGAAGATAAATAAAATACTGTTTTAAAAATAAGATTCTGTGATGAAATCATAATGTTTGCATACTTTAAATTGTGACACTGTTTTATAATTCTCTATCCCTGAAATCACCAATACATGCAAGTCCAGAAAACAATGCATTTTAAAATGCCATGAAATGTACCCAAGCGTTATATATTTAGAACACAGCTTTTTAGAAGAGCATATTGTTTTTTGTAAAGTAGCAGCTTTAACATTTCAAGTATCTGGAAGAGCTTTATGGAACAAAGCATTAAGTATGAACTGATCCATTTTTATTCAAAGTTTATGAGGTTCTAGAAGTACCATTATATTGCTTTTGCTTTAAAATGTAATTCACATTAAAATATACCTTCCTCTTCTTTTAAAAAATAAGTTACAGTTCACTAAAGCTTAAAGTATCATGTACTTTTTATCCATTTTCTTCAGGCTGAAGATATTGAGGTGAACTCTGAGATTGTGTATGATGTCAGACTTAGACTTCAGTGTCCTGGAACCTTAATTTTGAAATGTTGCTTTGCGGAAATACAATGGGCAAGTCTTTACGTTGCATCTAAGGCATTAATGGTGAAAAGGGCTGAAAAGACTAAGGAAAAAATTTTCAGCATCATGTCCATGTGTCCATGTTTGAATTTGTACACACATAGACAGGCTTTCTGTATTTAAGTTACAGTTGCTAACCATAGAATCTGTTACTGTATATAATTTTTCTGATTTCTGATCTGCTTAATGCTGCTGACACAAAACATTGCTTTGGTATCTTGCCTGCAGCAGCATCCACTGTTAGTCACTGGAAGTACATAGCTGTATCATGTATGCTGAGTTGAGCTCTAGGGTGTTTCTCCTGTCTGAACTACTTGACCCCAATTCTCCTTTCTATCTAGCTATAGCCTCTAGTCTTTGTTTGTCATTTATGAGGACAAATTGTAGTAAATAAAATCACATTTAATGAAGAAAAATGAACATATTACTAATGGCTGACATTTATTCAACATTTTCTATGTATTAAGCTCTGTTTATAGTGGATTACAAATATTATCTCATGTAAGTGGCACTTCAAGCCTGTGAGATAGGTTCTAATACTATTTCCATTTCATGAAACTCAGAGCCAGGTTAAATAACTTGCCCAGACATTCAGCTGCTAAGCAATAGAACCAGGTTTGAAATAGGGAATTTCATTCCACTATGTTGTGCAGCTCCTCAAATTGTAAAGGCGTGAAAAGGGGTAGAGAGTCCTCCTCAACATTTTTCTGATGAATTGGGTTATTAAAACACATTTTGTTGGCATTCTAGAAGCTTTGTGTTATTTTTGGCTAAAATAAGTTTTTAGTAAACAATACATATTTCAAATAGAATTACATTAAATAGCTTAAGTTATAAAACTTTTCAATTTATTAATGGTTGATTTTATTTCAAAGTTAATAAAACAGCATTTATTATATTCATATAACAATTTTACATACTCTTTTTGTTAGTTTCTGTATTTAGGGTCTTTTCATTTTTCATATGTATATAGGTACTGTTTCAAAGTCACAATGAAAGGAAATAAGACTGTTTTAAAAAACATACCAGAATATTAAATATATGTATTTAGAGCAGCATCTTATGCTAACCAAACAAGTAAAAATATACTACTGAGAAAATATTACTCTGGGTTGTAGTAATATACATGAAACTTGGAGAAAGGAAAATTATTACTTGGAGAAAATTTACTGATTGCTTTTTTGTATACTTTTACAATTTTGGTTTGGATGACAATGAATTAAATTAACTCTCATTTTGGAGGTCTTTATGGTACCATTAAAAATTGGCTTGCTGGTCCCAGGAAATTAAATTTTGAATCTTTGCAATATTTTGGCTGAATGCTCAATTCAGAAATTTCTGTGCAATAAAAATGACAACAACCCACTAACCTTTTCACCTTTTCTTCCCATCACCTTTTAGCCAGTGCTAGTTTAATTTAATTTATGAAAAGTTCAGAATTAACTGACTTCTCAGTAAAGGTTCAAATAAATAACTAACTAACTTTTAAAAAAATGACCTACTGATTTTTAAACTTGTACTCTTTATTTAGCAAACAATAAATATCAGTGCTTGGATACAGTCTTCATTTGTGGCTAATATCTCCACAAATCTAAGAATCTCTCAGATTCTACTTTTGCATTTATGCTCTGGCTCAGACCCCAAAGTTCTAGAATAATTAGAATTTAGGTAGAGCAGCTTTCATCATTTTAATGGAATCAGCGGTGTAAATTGCCAGTACTGAGGACCTACTTGCTTCTTCTTGACGGCCAGGTGCTAGGAAAACAGAGCGAAGGTGAGCAAGCAGAGGATTGTTTCAAAATAAAATACTAATATATAGAAGCGTCTAATTACCAATTGCTTAGAGCACAAAGGATAAGGTAGTCTTCTCAGAAAGAGAAGAGGGTTGGCTGGGTGCAGTGCAGTGGCTCATGCTTGTAATTCCAGCACTTTGGGAGGCCAAGGCAGGCAGATCACCTGAGGTCCCAGGAGTTCGAGACCAGCCTGGGGAACATAGTGAGACTCCATCTGTACAACAAAAAAATTAGCTGGGCATGGTGGTGTGCACCTGTAGTCCTAGCTACTTGGGAGGCTGAGGCTGGAGGATCACTTGAGCCTGAGGGATTGAGACTGCAGTGAGCTGTGATCATGCCACTGCATTCCAGCCCCTGGGAAACAGATTAAGAGTCTCTCTCTCTCTCTCTCTCTCTCTCTCTCTCTGTCACACACACACACACACACACACACAAGGAGGAGAAGGTAAAATGAGAAGAGACATTGGTAGATGTCAGAGGTATCCATGAAAATGTTTGAGTCATCTCAATTTTTATAATTAAAGTTGGAGTGGAAAACTATGGCTATGGGTCACTTATAGCCTACTGCCTGCTTTTGCAATTAAAGTTTTATGGAAATATAACATGTTTACTAGTTTATGTATTGTCTATGAGTGCTTTCATACTACAAAGGCAGAGTTAGTAGTTGCAACAGAGACCATCTGGACTACAAAGCATAAAATATTTACTATCTGGCCCTTTTTAGAAAACATTTGCTGACTCCTAGTGTAAATTATCTATAAAACTTATTTGCAAGTTTCTTTAAGTTCAATGTACAATTTTCCTTACATGGATACTTCAATTCAATGTAATCCATTTACTTAGTGCCCCCAGTGAATCAGGCACTATGCATACCTGTCACCTCTCTCCTCATGGACAGGTGACAGTTATGCATACTGCCTGTCGCCTCTTTCCTCATGGACAGGTGACAGGTGTCCATAGTGCCTATCACCTCTCTCCTCATGGACAGGTGACAGTTGTGCATAGTTCCTGTCACCTCTCTCCTCATGGACTGGTGACAGGTGTGCATAGTGCCTATCGCCTCTCTCCTCATGGACAGGTGACAGGTGTCCATAGTGCTTATCGCCTGTCTCCTCATGGACAGGTGCCAGGTGTGCATAGTGCCTGATGCCTCTCTCCTCATGGACAGGTGACAGGTGTGCATAGTGCCTATCGCTTCTCTCCTCATGGACTGGTGACAGGTGTGTGTAGTTACTGTCGCCTCTCTCCTTATGGACAGGTGACAGGTGTCCATAGTGCCTATCGCCTCTCTCCTCATGGACAGGTGACCATTATGCATAGTGCCTATCGCCTTTCTCCTCATGGACAGGTGACAGGTGTGCATAGTTACTGTCGCCTCTCTCCTCATGGACAGGTGACAGGTGTGCATAGTACCTGTCGTCTCTCTCCTCATGGACTGGTGACAGTTGTGCATAGTTCCTGTCACCTCTCTCCTCATGGACAGGTGACAGGTGTGCATAGTGCCCGTCGCCTCTCTCCTCAAGGACAGGTGACTGTTATGCATAGTGCCTGTCACCTTTCTCCTCATGGACAGGTGACAGGTATGCATAGTTCCTGTTGCCTCTCTCCTCATGGACAGATGACAGGTGTGCCTAGTGCCTAACTCACTGTTGGCACTAAGTAAATGAATTATATTGAATTGAAGTATTTGTGTAATGAAAAATTGCACATTTTTGAATTTCTCCCGGAATCCCAATTCTTGCTGCTCCTATTCTTACTGGAAGCTTACCTAAAATGGTGTAGAAAAGCGGTTGCTTAAATGTCTGTTTCCCACACCTGACCTTGTATCCCCTCATAAGCAGGCAGTGTGTTTGATTCGTCTTTCTATTGTCAGTACCTACCATAGAGCATGGACTGTAGACTTGTGAAGCAAGGTTATTAGCTATAAGATTGGCATTCTTTATGAAAAACATGGGAATTTGTTTCTGGATCTGAATGAAGTCCTTTTGTATGAAGCAGGCAGGAGGAGGAGGAGTAAGGACCAATCTGTATGCCTCACCGGGTTGAAGATAGTCAAAGATTGCTGAATGGATGAATGGGAGAGTGGTAATTAGACTCCTAGCTGTCAGGAAGCACAGAGCTAAAATATTACTGCAACACCAAAAGCTGATTTAGCAAAAAAGAATTTTTTTCCTCTGGTATAATTTAGCAACACTAAGGATTCTGTTAAGGTCTGTTACCTTGGAGAGAGTAAACTTTCAGAGTGGGAAATGTTGGCATTTTGGAAATCCTGGAGAACTCTTCAAGACTGAGTGACTGGAAGGGATTCAATTCTGCTTTTTTTTTTTTTTTTTTTTTTTTTTTTGAGACGGTGTCTCGCTGTTACCCAGACTGGAGTGCAGTGGCGCGATCTCAGCTCACTGCAAGCTCCGCCTCCCGGGTTCACGCCATTCTCCTGCCTCAGCCTCCCGAGTAGCTGGGACTACAGGCGCCCGCCACCACTCCTGGCTAATTTTTTTTTTTTTTTGTATTTTTTAGTAGAGACGGGGTTTCACCGTGTTAGCCAGGATGGTCTTGATCTCCTGACCTCGTGATCCACCTGCCTCAGCCTCCCAAAGTGCTGGGATTACAGGCGTGAGCCACCGGGCCCGGCTGTAATAAACTTTTAATTCTTTTTTATGTTTGACATCTTGGTGAGAGAGGCAATTACAATTTTCAGAATCTGTGACCCTTGGAAGGTCGGAGGGCATGGTCTCAGGCCTTTACTTTGCCCTTTAGTAGTGGTAACCAATAAAAGCATCTCAAAATTCTCTTTTCAAAAGAATGGGCTATCTTGCAGGTACAGGGGGATAGATAACTTCGGGAATTTTACCCTACACCCAAATGAGCCAGCACAGGGCAATTGCTCTAGTCAACATTAGTCTGGATTTATGCTTGTGAATCTATACATTTTCATGTTTAGCTGAGTTATCATTTTGGATATTCAAGTGGCAGTTTGCAAATTTTTCGAAGCCACTTTCTTTTATAGACAATTGGTAGCAACACTTCCCTGCGGTACCATGTCAATTCTGCTGATGTGCTCAGGTCAGAGAGTTGGCCTTCGTTCTGCAATTTCTTGGTAAGATTCTCACATAGTCTCTTGTTTCTAATATGTCTCTTAATGGACTTAATAATGTATGTACATAATATAATACATTATATGTAAGTTGACTTCATATTGAAAACTCGGTTTTTGTAGCCTTCTGTTTTTCCTGTATATGTTGACTTTGTGGCAAGATTGTTTATGACATTTAAGATAATTAAAACATCCCTTTATTGTCAACCTTTATGAAAAAAGGGCTTTTAATATTCTCCTGCTTCATCCTGAACTCAGTGTAGTTTGGATTCTTTGCTCATTATTCAACTGAAAATGTTTTAATTGCTCTCCCCACTATGTGCTTGTTTCTTTTACAACCTCATCCAAACTCATGGATTCAGCTGCTTTCTTTCTGTTCCCACTGACGTTAGTTGAATTCAGGTGCTAGGTACTTCTTGCCTGAGTAATTCCAATTGTCTGTTAATGTTTCTCTGTGAGTTTAGGTGTCTCCCTTCCAAGCCACAGTGCTGCCAGAATGCATCATCTCATATGAAAATAGGATCATGTTAGGTGATGTCTGGCTGTCCTGGTAGGATCATGATGCCTCTTTGAGAAAATTCTCATTATTTCTTTATTCAATGTCCATTTAGAGGAGTGCCATGGAGGGTGGAGAGAGTGGAGGAGAGGTTCTGGGGCAGCTTGCCAGGACGTATAGCTCATTCGATAAATCCATACTCACCTCCCTAGAAGACATATTACCTTTGTGACTTTGACATATCCACTGGAGGTTGTACTTCAATTCACCTAATGAGACTTATCAAAGTATTCTTTCATATGTCTCCTCCTTAAGAGGACATTGTTTAATATAATTTTCTCCATCTTAGTATTTCTACTGATAGCTTCTTAGCAATATGAGCGGCTGCATGGGTTGTCTGCCTCTTAGTGTGGCTCTGTCTACAGACATTTTGTCTAAATTGTTTAATCTTTGGATGACATATTCCTCTCCTTTGGTCTGTCTGTGTCCAATATATATGCAGTACTAAGCTGAAATACACACTGCTGGTCATGCTGTTGTTTGCTATGCAAAACTCAATTGTAATAGCAAAGTGTAGGCCTTGGGTTATGCAGAATCATTTGTTTCTCCATTTTATTAATCTATTAACAATTTTCACATTAAGCTTACTTATCATAAGGCTTATGTGTAATAATACAATGACACTAGCAGGGCAAAGTAATAATGAATTTGATATAATAACATTATGATAAAAGGTTGAACAGTAAATAGAGTAAGTGCTGACAAATGAAGATTTGAAAATTGGGGAAATATAATCAGGAAAAAAATGAGCTGCTAAGTGAGGATTTTAATTTCCAGTATTCCATGAGTATTGATATGGTTAGGCTTTGTGTTCCCACTCAAATCTCATCTTGAATTAAAATCCCCAGGATCCCAATAATCCCCACATGTCAAAGGAGAGACCAGGTGGAGGTAATTGAATCATGGGGGCAGTTTTCTCCATGCTGTTCTAGTAGTAGTGAGTTCTCACGAGATCTGATAGTTTTATAGGAGGCTCTTCCCACTTTGCTTGGTACATCTCCTCCCTGATGCCTTGTGAGGAAGGTGCCTTGCTTCCTCTTCACCTTCCGCCATGATTGTAAGTTTCCTGAGGCCTCCCCAGCCATGCTGAACTGTAAGTCAATTAAACCTCTTTCCTTCATAAATCACTCAGTCTCGGGCATTTCTTTATAGCAGTGTGAAAACAGACTAATACGAGTATTATTGTCTTGTGTCTGCTCTTACCAAAACTATTCAACTCAGATATCTGGAAGATTAATTCCGGATTAGAAGCAATCTCTAATCATTTTAGGATGATCACAAAAAATTATTTGAAAAGATTTGCTTCAGAGATCACTTTATTTTTTTTCCTTTAAAGCAGGAATTTATGTGGTTATGTTTTTTGTTTCTCTTGTGATATTTTGGAGACCTACGCATCTAGAACTTGTGAAGAGGTTCTATTTAGGAAGTTTCAGCATGCATATTCTCCTTTTTAACCTCCATTTAGCTGCATTCTGGCATTTCAGGGAATCTGGAACTATATTATTCTTGAAGGCAGGTAGACTGAGGTAGGCACAAAATGTTATGCTTAATATTTAAAAAATCTCTCTTAGGTAGTAAAATGACAGTTCTTTTATATCTTTGGCTATGTATACCTCAAGGAAAGAAAATGATTTATTAATTACATGGTTAGGTTTTTGGTTTAATAGGTATTTTAAAAAATGCAAACTAACACTTTGGATAAATAAGTTTGAAAAGCTACATTGGAAATTAAATTAGTAAACCTTAACAGTACTCTGTGATCAAATAAACCTGGCATCTAACCAAATTTATTCTTCATTATTTCTGAGGTTGTTTCCTCTGTTCACCTAAATATTAGCAGAAGTAATAAACTTGTATTATAGAGAGCTTTATCATTTGTAAAACAATATTACCTACACCATTTAATGGAATCATTATGATGATCCTGGGACATAAGTTGAGCTCATATATTAAGAGAAAACTGAGGTTTATAGAGGTTGTCACTTGCCAAATATCATACAGTTTATCAATGAGGGCCTAAACTCCAGGCTTTCTGTGACCTAACCTTCCTTTGTTTGCTCTTCCTTCCTCCCTTTCTACCTTATTTCTGTCTCACAGATCTTGCTATCAGTTAGGTGCTGAATAGACATCAAAATCTCTTGATGAGAGAATGTTCATTACTTATTAATAGATCAGTACACTTGTTGATGCTTCAGTTCCTGACCTAATTATTATTATTACTATTTTACTTTCCTTGTTTTAAGATGATATTCGTTTTCCTATGCACATTTTCTATGGGTGTTAACTTAATGAATAAAAAATAAAAGTATACTTTAATCTGTACAACAAACCCCATGGCACAGGTTTACCTATGTAACAACCTGCACATGTACCCTCCAACCTAAAATAAAAGATAAAAAATAATAATAAAAAATAAAGGTAGACTTTAAACTTTTGCAAATAATGTTTTAAAAGGTTTTACAAATAGTATATTGAAATAGTAACACCCCCTAATGAACAGAGAAGTAATCTGTCAAATAACCATTAGACTAAGACAAATCCTTCCATCACATAGTGTTAGTTACTCATCTACGGACCCTGAACAATGTGTTTGCTGATTCAGTAAGGCATAGGGAGTTGGAAAGAAGTATGCCAAATAACTATTATAGCAATCATGTTTACTGAAATCTGTAGAGGATTTTATATTCGTATAAATATTTATTACTTAAGTGTGGTTTTATATTAGATATATTCTGTGTAGACAGCCAAAATCAGGGCATTTAAAGCTTCGTTTAAAAATATTTTTATCGGTGACATAATAATACACACAAATCCAGAAGAAACATGTTTAAATGTTAACATCTGTTTTTTTTTTTTTCTTTAGCACTTGCAGTGATTTATAACTCATACTAAATTAGGTACTGCATATCTTTTTGTGTAGTCAGTTGAGATAGAAGATTGCAGAAGTTTTAGCTTTTATAGTATCTTTTTTTCCTTTAATCTTTGTTTCTGATCAGTGAGCCAAGAGCTTCCTAATTGGATGGCAATAAATCAGTGCAAGAACTGACTTATCTTGACTCATTTTTCTAGCTCTGATATACAGCAAACACGGGAGCAGGTTGAATTTTGGGGTCAAATAGTACCAGAAACATACTTTAATCTTTTGGATCCAGTCCTAGTTTTTAAAGAGCAAATTATAGCATTATTGCTTTCTGAATCCATCGTTATGGCCATGGGCTACTTCGACCTTTGTATCGCTGTCTGTCTGGGGCCTCTTATTTCTCTAGGTAATTTTCCTCCTTTCCGATTTCACCATTCATCTTATTTTCTCTCAGAATTTCTTTTGGATCACAGTTCTCATTCTTAAGTTCTCTGTTAGCTCTCAGATCTCTTGCTCTGTTCTTTCTTACAGCAGGCAGTTTGTATTCTTTCCTGTCTTTTGTTGACACTCTGCATGCAATACTGGTTAGGGGAGCCTCCTTGCTGTTTGTTATATATGTGTTGTGAATGATAAGGCTTCTCTCATACTGTTCTGGGTAGCCATTGTAATTTGATTGATTTTGGTAAGGAGAGAGGAAAAAGAAAAAAACATTAGATTCTCTACATATAGCATTTCTCAATTTTTTAAAACAGGAATGTTTAAAATAGCTTCAGGTTAGTATCTGACACTTTAGCATTAGGCTACTGTTTTTTAATAGAAGACATAGCAAAAGTTCGTAGAGCATAATTTTGAATGCATAACATCTTTAATCATAAATATTTTTGTTGTTTGTGAATATTTTATTTTTGGCTTCAAATTTCAGAAGCC
Source organism: Theropithecus gelada (assembly GCF_003255815.1). Lineage (NCBI taxonomy): Eukaryota > Metazoa > Chordata > Mammalia > Primates > Cercopithecidae > Theropithecus > Theropithecus gelada. The sequence continues at coordinate 21,170,549 of NC_037679.1, read as the reverse complement.
ACAGCACTTTGCTGTGACAGAAAGCAGCTTTATTTTACTGGTAACATCTCCCCCCACGGAGGTCACTATGTGCATTGTGTGATGAAACTGAATTTTCATCTTATAAGTTATTCCTAGGAGAGCATGAAACTTAAAAAAAAAAAAATTCTTGGTCAGGTTCCAACCAAAAGCATATAGTATTTGATGAATAACTAATACAGATAATTAACAGATTAAGAGAATGTGTGAGCCCAGGCATGAACAGAGAACTTGGGAGGGAAGTTATCAGCATAAAAAAACGTTGGAAATGAACAGGGCAACTGGAGCATGAATGAAGTCAATTTAATTTGTAGGGATTTATATTTCTTCGGAAGTACATTCTTATTTATTTCTCTGTATGACCTAGACTGTGTCTACATTAAGTAAAGAGTATCTGTGCCTCAGATGTCTGTCAGATAAGCTAGTTAGATTTCTCCCTAAAGAAAGCTATTGCTATATCTAATGGATGATTCAGTCTGTTCTTCCCTGCAAAGGGAATGTTGTCTCTGATATCCAGGGCCTTAAAATGTCAGGCACAGTGATTTTCCAAGGGCCCAAGGAACACAGATGGAGATGCTTCTCTGCCAAATTTTATGGGAAGCAGAAATCAGCCTGATCATCCTGAGTCTTATTCTGTTCTCACATGGTTTAGAAGCTTGCAGGAGATTGATTGATTGCCTTCTCTTTCCATTGTATCTGGGAGAGATTTTAAGTTCAGCCGTTCAACCAGCATTTGGATAGCAGTAGCTAAAAAGGCAGAAAGATGGAGTCTAGTTCTCATGAACTTTTCCAAAACCGGTTGGCCTCCAAGTTGTTTGGTATGTGACTAAGTCTGCCTAGGACTGTTGATTTAACAGCAAGTAGGAAGCAAACCGTGGAGCCGGATAAAAAGAGAAGGAGCCTGAGTTGAAAATCACTTGCCATCCTCATGTGTATTAGTTCTAGTTCTCTTGGTCTGTGCCACGCTGACGCCTGTCTGGTGTAAGCCAGAACTCAGGTTACGCAGGTTTTCCTTACTTGTGGGAAATGTCCACACTTGGTCTTGTTTTATCTCCAGAATCTTGCCCTTTGCTCCCTTTTGATAGCCCCTTTTCCCAGACTCAGATTCTTAGCATCCTTGTGATCCCTTTCTTCTCACCGCTTTATTTGTAATTATAGACTTTTTGTTACTCTGAGTAGTATAACTATGATAGAAGTTTCAAATGTTAAAACACTTAGATTATTGCCAATTTTACTAGTATTAAGAACTTGAACTAAAAAGCTTTGGGCAATTCAAACAACAGGAAATACATGAGGAGTAGAGGAGATTTTGGAATTGGAGTTTTCCGGGTATCTTAAAAAATACTTTTTTTTTTAAACATCCACTGCCCAATAATACCTTAGGATCATACCGTTAGTGGGTTCTCAAATACCTCTGTGTCTGAAAGTATGCACTGCAAAGATGGAAAAAGGTTTGCAAACTGTGTAGAACACTTGCAAGCCTTGAGAGTAATTAATAGTTTTGTGAATTGAAGGGGATTATATTTGCTTTAGAGTGTTAGAACAAGTGTCACTTGTAACTTTTCTGTGCTTTCCCTTGTTTGTTTTATTTTTCCAAAGTAGTTATCATAATTGTTAATACAGCCTTCAATCTAATGCCAGCAAAGCTTTTACAAATCTCCATAAAATGCCCAAGCATGTAGTTTTAATCAATGTGTAGGGATTTATGGATTTGATATAGGATGAAACTATCATGTATTATATGCAAGATATAATTCTTTCCTTTGAAGATCTTAGATTCCTTGCAAGATGCTTAATATATGATATATTCCAAAATTACTTGAAGCAAACAGAACACCAAGTAAAATTTAAAGATATATGTAATTAATACTTGAGATTCAGTTACCATAATAATTCTAATTAAATGAAAATATTATTCTTTTTTTTTTTTTTTTTTTTTTTTTGAGACGGAGTCTCGCTGTGTCACCCAGGCTGGAGTGCAGTGGTGCGATCTCGGCTCACTGCAAGCTCCGCCTCCCAGGTTCACGCCATTCTCCTGCCTCAGCCTCCGAGTAGCTGGGACTACAGGCGCCCGCCACCACGCCTGGCTAGTTTTTTGTATTTTTAGTAGAGACGGGGTTTCACCATGTTAGCCAGGATGGTCTCGATCTCCTGACCTCGTGATCCACCCGCCTCGGCCTCCCAAAGTGCTGGGATTACAGGCTTGAAAATATTATTCTTAAATACAGCAGGGTTTAATACATATATTAAAATATTGTTAATTAAAATGACATTTTACATTTCTGTTTTAGGAATGAAAAATAACTACTTATAAATGTTACTTTTGTCCTTGTTATCTGTGGCTGACGTCTCTATCTCCTTTTTTGAAGATATAATTTTTATTTTATAAAACTATTGAGATCTTTAGAAATTATGAAATTCTGATGATGAGAACCCCACAGAAGGGGAGCAAAGACAAGGTGCTGACAGTCCTGCATTAGGGCAGATCTAAGAAGTGTTCACCATATAGGTTGTGTTCAAGATTGGCCTGGATGTAGCACAATTAACCTTGGCTGGATAGATTATGCTTAAAGGCTACTCCACTGGAATGAGACAGGCATTGAGATGATATGTGTGGTTCAATACAGTTAATGATATGGAGGGCACATTATAAAGATGTATGGTAACAGACAAAATATAGGCTCATCATGGAGTTATAAGTGTTTTGATAGGCAAGGTAAAGTATTATCATGCAAGTACTTAGGATTCCAGGTAGATATGTAGACTGGTAAGAGCAGAGAAACCATTCAACTAATAGTAAGATTTCAGCTACTAGAACCGAATTCAGGGTAAGGCTCTATTCCAGCAGGGACACTGGCCAGATGAAGGCAAGGTCTCAGTTTTTGAGACATACTTGCATTACGCATGTTACACACACACAAAAAGACTTGAATGCAGAACCTAGGACTAAATCTAGGTGGTCAGAATTGGGATGCAAGCACTTGAACTGGATTAGCAGCCAAGAAGACTTATGCTGATTCTGTCTGACCCTAATTTTGGCCTAGAACTGTTTACAATGTTCCTCCACGAGATCAGGATTGAGCTAGACACTGAGCAGAGTTGCATATTTAGGTGCTTTTGGTTGTGGATAAGAGAGCTTGGGAGTGGGTAGACTCCCCTTGAAGGGATGTCTTCTGCCTTGAGGATTCCCTTCAGATATGAAGGAGATGCCACAATGGATGCAGCCCTCTTAGAGACGTTCCATCCTGATTATTATTAAAAATACATTAATATACAGTATTAAGACCACATGGATAAATTAAATGCCTCTCGGAGATCCTTTGTAGCTCTGGGATTCTGAAAATAAACATTTAATAATAAAAAGAATGTTACATCATTTGCTATTCAGTATTTTTGTATTTTAAGTAATATTGAAATCTTCTTTCATAATTTACATCTGAATGAAAATTTGCCTTAAAATGAAGTAGGATAATGTTTGAAAAAAATCTTCTAGGGTTGTGAGAAATCTTTATTAAAGCATAAAGCTTTATTTAATCTTGAGCATAGCATGAAAGCATGATGTTAATAAAAGCACTTAGATTCTATATTGTAATGTACTTACGATTTATGTCTTTATAATTTTTTACTCTTTATTGAGGAGAGGAATAACTAGGTATACATGCAATTCAGATAGTTACTTCAAATTCTGCCTTTAACTAGATGACCAGTTAAAGTTGTTCACCTGACCAGAAAAGCCATATTTGTGGGAAAATATTTTATTTCATCAGCAATAAACTCTGATTACCTTTATGTGAATGGTTTCTTCAGCCACCTTATGCACAATGCCCTAGATAAGAGAAATGTCTTTTGACTATTTCTATAAAGTCACAAAGCTATAGTTTCATAAATCCACTTTCAGTACCTTCCTCACTTTAATAATTTTTTTTTTTTCACGGAGTTCACCAGTCCATAAGGGGGCCAGTTATAGTGCCATGCAAAGAATATGAGTTTTGGCGGCAACAGATGTGACTTTGAAACTTTTTCTTTTTTTCAAAGCTCTCTGATCTTGAGCAATTTACCTAACATTTCTGTTTTCTGACCTATGAAAGGTGGATAAGACACCTTCCTCAGAGGGTTGTAGATATTACATAAGAAAACAGTTAAATCAATAACATAATGCCTGCAGGCTTAATAATTTCACACAAAGATTAGTTTTTTCTCAACTTTAGTTTCTGATATGAACAATGTAGATACTGCCTACCTTATCAGATTGTTTTGAGAATAAATGATAAAAACGTTCTAAATAATAGGATCTTGTTAGACATATAAGTGTTTATTATTAGTCCTTCTTGCTCACAGCTCAAGTACTCAAAAATATTTTGAGATTTCCTTATCACATGGCCTGTTGAAGTTGTTCGTTTGATCGGAAAGGTCATTTTAGAAAGACAATAATTGTGTAGGAAGTTTCTGTGAAATTTTTACATGGCTCTCTTTAAATTTAGTTTGACCTCTTCTCTCTTTGGTCCTATGGTATAGCACTCCTCTTCCTTTAAAGATGGCCTCTTAGTGTCCTTCGTAGGTACCTTGTTTTGTTCCTGTAAATATTATTTGTTTATTTTTATTATTATACTTTAAGTTGTAGGGTACATGTGCATAATGTGCAGGTTTGTTACATATGTATACTTGTGCCATGTTGGTGTGCTGCACCCATCAACTCGTCAGCACCCATCAACCAGTCATTTACATCAGGTATAACTCCCAATGCAATCCCTCCCCCCTCCCCCCCTCCCCTCCCCATAATAGGCCCCGGTGTGTGATGTGTTCCTGTAAATATTAATGTTAGCTTTCTAGGGCTGCTGTCATGAAGTACCAGATGTGGGGTGACTGAAATAACAGAAATGTGTTGTCACACAGTTCTGGAGGCCAGAAGTTCAAAATCAAGGTGTTGCACAGCTATGCTCTCCCTGAAGGCTCTGAAGGAGAATGCTTCCTTGGCTCTTCTAGCTCTAGCAATACTTGAGGTTTCTTGGATTCTAGTTGCATGTCTTCTTCCTGTGTGTCTTCTGGTTTGCATGTGTCTGTCTTTATGTCCAAATTTCCTCTTTCTATGAGGAAATAAGTCATATTGGATTAGAGCTCATACTAATAATCTCATTTTACCTTGATCACCTCTGTCCATATTCTGTTTCCAAATAAGGTCAGATTCTGAGGTATTGGGATTTAGAACTTCAATATATTCTTTTTTGGGAGATGGGACAAAATTCCACCCATAACAATTGGTATTCCCAAAGGTTCTGAGCTCAGCCCCTTTTGGGTCCTCTCTTTCTCCCCAAGTAATCTTATCTAGTTGTTGACTTTAATAACAACTGTAGTGTAATGAAAAGAACATGGTGTTTGGAGTCAGACTGTCTTACGTTGGACCCTGGCTATTTCACTTTTTGGAGAGTTTAGCAATCTAAACATCATAGATGTTTATTTATGCAGGGCTCAGAGTGGTATAGTATATGTCAAATCCCCCAGTGTGTTCTCCCACAGCATTCTTAATTAAAATGAACATCTAGAAGCAAACCTGAGTTGTAAAAGGAATCAGAAAAATCGACCGGAGGAATGCCACTCAAAATGTGGTCCACAGATTTGCAGCATCTGCATCACCTAGGAAATTTTTGGATATGCAAAGGCTTGGGCCTCACCTCAAGCTACTGAATCAGAATCTCTGGGGGTAGTGCTCATGTGTCTGTTCTCCAGGTGAATCGTATGCATGCTGCAGGTTGAGAAGTACTGAATTTGATCGGGTATCTGCTTTGGTGACAATGGTGGAGCTTGTAAGTTGATTGTGCAAGTGTATATGCATCTCAGGATTGTTCATGCAACAGTTAGAAGAGCCATCTCTCTTCTTTACCTTGAGTTCTTAGCAGTATTCTCAGGCATATTTATGACAAAGGCAGCATTGATATTGAGGTGATGTAACATTAATTTCATCCAAGTTACCTTTAAAAGTCCTATTCTAAGCTCCATTTGGCAACTGATCTCTCTCAACATTGCTTAATGCTCTGCTCTCAACCGTCAAGTTTCTGTTTTACAATTCTTGTCCAGAGCAAGTAAGAACCCAGTGAAAAATTTTTTTGAGGAAATATGTTACGCACATCAGCCTCTTATTATCCTCTCCAATGGGACAAGTGCAACATAAATTATAATGATTTATTAGGAACGAAGAACCTATTTTACTGCCCTTACTCAGTGGTTTTCATGGACTGCTCCATGAATAGGAAAATATTTGTTATTTTTGGACAGATTCAGAATAAATAAAATAGGGAACTAGTGTAAGGTGCATAGAATTTACCACACCAAATGTTATATTTATGGAACTTGGATATTATTACAAACCAGTGGATGAATGCTTTTGTACTTGCACCTTGGTAATTCTGGGTCTGCATTTCTTATTTTGCATTTTCCCTGAAGTGACGTCTAAAATTCAGTGAGGGGGTCTAGAATTTTTTAGTGGGTCACTTGTTGCAAGGACAGAAACTGTTACCCTGTTTTGGAAAATATGCAGACATCATCTGGGGCAGATGTTGCAAAGGAGCAAGGCAGTGATGAGCTGTCAGGTCAGCAAATGGGGAGTATGAGGGAGAAGGCTATGTGAGGAGTTTGGGGGTCATCTAATTTTTTTTTCCTGAGAATTTTATGACTATCATGTATAACATGGCCTATTTTCATTTCTTTTAAAAACTGAGACTTAAAATGTAGTCTTGGCTGAAAAAGTGCGTGAGAGGAACATGCATTTCTTTCCTGGGAACATTGTATTGTTGTACCTTTTTGCATAGCATTTTTAAGTAATTAAATGAAGTGAAAGTCTTGGTATTTGGTTTTTTCCCATCCTTTTTGTATGTCTAGGGACTTTTTTAAAAAACATTTTATTGCATACAGTCGTCTCTTGGTATCTGTGGGGCACTGACTCCAGGACTCCCCTTGCTTACCAAAGTATGTGGATGCTTAAGTTCCTTATGTAAAACTGTGTATAATTTGCATGTAATCTATGCACATCCTCTTGTAAAATTTAAATGATCACTAGATTACTTATATCTAATACAACGTAAATGCTATGTACATAGTTGTTATATTTCATTGTTTTATGGTTTGTATTTTTTATTGTAATGCTTTTTTTTCTGAATATTTTCAGTCTGCAGTTGGTTGAGTTTGTGGATGCAGAGCCTGTAGACAAAGAGGGAAGATAATGTATTTAAGGTTTACATGGTATCTTAATATACATATGGATAGTGAAATAGTTATTATAGTCAAGAAAATTAGCATATCATTCCACATAGTTACCTTTTTTGTGTTAAGAGGATCTAAAATAGATTCTTTTAGCAAAAATCTTGAATACAATACAATATTATTAACTATAATTCTCTGTTGTACATTAAATCTCAAGACTTGTTTACCCTATACATCTGCTACTTCGTGTGTTTTGACCTACATCTCCCCATTTCCTCTCCACCCTGCCACTGGTAACCACAGTATTACTTTCTCTCTGTGTATTTGATTTTTATTTTTAGATTTCACATGCAAGTGAGATCATACAGTACAGAAGTCTTGTTACACACAAATGAAATGATAAAACTGATTAAAGTAGATATTCATGTGGATATGGATGTTTTTACTTATTTTTCTAAAATTTATTGACTACCTGCTATACAACTGGTTTGGGCATAAAGGTAACTAAGATTTGTTGTTTCCACCAAAGAGATTTTGATTTATTAGAGGAGACTGTTAAATCATTTGTTTGGGGGGTAAAATAATTTGTTGTGACTTATATTTATCTATCCCTGACCAATTAATAATTGTTGTATGCCATTACTCATTATTGCTGTAGTCTATAAAGTAGTTATTCTTAAGTTTTGGTGTGCATTGGAATTTGGTATGCAAGTTTTATTGGAGATTTCATTAAAAGTACAGATGGTCTGCCCCTATCTCCAATGAGTTTTATTCCGTAAGTCTGTAGTGGATCGTGGGCATAAGTATTTGTAAAGGGTAATGCAGGTAATTCTGATGCCTACCAAAGTTCAGGGACCTCTGCTGCATGTGATTAGAAGCAGGCATTCTATTTACTTGTGGCATGAGTGGATTAAGGATTGTATGATTTTTTTTTTTTTAAATCAGGAATTTGCCTGAAATTTTGAGCCAGAACTCAAGTGAGAGCAATTGAATGACAGTGTTGGCTGTTAAAGACTTAACCCTGTTCATGGGTCAGAAGGATTCCTTTGGTATTATTCTTTCATTCTAGCATGCTTAAGGATATTGGATCTTGCTTCTTGGTTATTGGTTTGAATGAAACCCATCCTGCACAGATGGGCAATAGTTTTCAAGCACAGATGGAGAAGGAACAGTAAGTTCATGGGCAGAGCCCACACATGGGAACAAGTAAGAGAAAAAGATGAAGGCTGGAGGTAGAGGCACTAAGCAAAATAAACCTTTACCTGGTCATTATAGAAAATGTTCTTTTTTTCATTATTTTAAATAAGCAGGTACATAGCAAATCTTTTGGGAGGTCATCCAGATTTACTTTATTTATTGCTATTAAATTACATAATAAATACCTTCCAAACACTCATTAAAATAAAAATAACAATGCAGCAGAATCCGGATAAAAAGAGACCTCAGTGAGAAATGACATGTTTTTCCTAAAAAGCAGAAGGAACTGAGTTAACAAGGATGGAAACAGTTGACTGATTTTTCATTTTAGCCAATAAAGATCTCAAGTTAGTAGAGCCAGGAGACTTCTACTAAAAACAGAATTACTGCTTCTTGGTGGCATACAACTTCTCTTTCAGTATTTGATATCTGCTTTAGTTTTGCTATGTGATTTCCTAGTTTTGTGTTATGTCCTCAAAGGAGCATAATATATAATCATTGCTACATATTTTACATTTTAATAATTTTCATCTACAATTTATTCTCACCCTCTCCCTAATAAGCATATTAGAATGCTGACAATTAATCAGCAAAGGTTTTATTTAGTAATTGCTATGTAGAGTACTACTGCCAGACCGAATGGTGAACACAGATGCACAAGAAGCCCTGAAGTCTAACTTCAGATAAATGAATGGACAGTGGGGGAAGGACATAACTAGTGGCCCTGTTCCCACTTCCCTTGAGGTAATTCAGAACATTTTGGGAATGGCTGACCTACCAACCTGCTTTCTCTTCTGTAGGCTTAGAGAGCATTTATTTGTCTGGCAACTGCAGCATTTTGCTCTTTTAATTAACCTCCTCTTGTCCTACCCAGATAGTTTTAAAAATCAATCACTTTCTTAAAATATTCAATGTTTTCTTATTGTTGGCAGAATAAAGGTCAAATTTATTAATACCATCTGTAAGGCTCTATAGTAGTGGTTCTTAATCAGGTATGATTTTGTCCTTAAGGGGACTTTTGGCAAAGCCTGGAGGCATGTTTGGTTCTCATGACTAGGTATGGGAAAGGGGTGCTATTGGCACCTAGTGGGTAGAGGTCAAGGATGCTGCTTAGCATGCTACAGTATTCAGGACAGATCACCAAAACGAATCACTGACCCCTAGTGTCAATAGCACTGGAGTTCAGAAACCTTGGCCTAGAGGATCTGGCCCTTGCCTGCTTCATCAGCCTTATCTTTGACTGTTTTCCCATTGCACTCTCCACTCCAGGTACACCAGCTTCCTTTCAGTTCTTTGAATAGCCTGTGTGTGTGGTTTTTTTTTTTTTTTTTTTTTTTTTTCAATTTTTTTATTTTAGGGCTTTTGTATTTGTGGCTCTCCCTATATCAACCCTCTTCCCACTTCTTTCATTTGCTGAGTGGGAACTTCAGAACTCAGCGAATGGCACTCCTCAAAGCAGCCTTCCGTACTTCTTCCACTGGGTTAGATTGCTTTCCCCTTAGAGCACTGTGTATTCCTGCCCTTGGACATTATTAACAATTCTAACTAATTAATTCACTGTGTAACTGGTTGTTCATATCTTATCTTTCCCATTGGAATACAGTTTTCAGGAGGGCAGGGCCTATTCACTGTGGTTCCCTCACTGGCCAGCATAGTGCTTTGTGCTTGGTCGTCACGCAATAAATATCTCTTCAATGAATGAGTCATCAAGTAAGATAAAGTATATTACAGTGATTTACAAAGAATTAGACCCATCAACTATTTTTGACATGTAGAGGGGTGACCTCCCTCCTTTACATTGATAAGGCATTTCTTTGTAAACCAATATTTGGTATTAGTCATATATAGTTATATGCAGTAGTTGTAGGCCCAACAGTATATGTCATGGCTTTTTGGATGTGGTGATTTTGATACAACAATGTAATGTCAGTCTGTTTTCAAATCACCATCTCTTGTTCTCTCTTTCACCCTTTTCACCTCAATTACATGTAACTTTCAATTTCTACTGTAGTTTTGCATTGTTTGATTTTAAAAATTTAATGAGCATTGCTTCTATATTAAGAAAGATGACTAAAATTTGAAAATTATATTGATGCTGAACTGGGTTCTAAGGTTGTATCATTGAATTTCCCAAACTATAATTTTACAGGAGTTTAATAGTATTAATATAATATATACCTATTATTGACTATGGAGAAATCTGTGAGAAATTAAATTGAAGATTAATGGTGTAATTTGGAGTTGAGAATAAGGGTTCATTTTGTGATCCAAACATCCTGCTTGACTCTCTGTCTAATATATACTCAGTCAAATATAGTTAGCATAATTAGGCAGCCAACACAAAGCAGAGGTGTTTGTCCTCTGGATTTTTCAAATAGAAAATAGACTGAATATCCTTATTAAATTGATGAATCTATTTATTACCCAAAACAAATTAGAATGAACATTACAACTAAAGAGAGTAATAGGAAAATTTAAATTACAGGACATTATGTATGAGTCCTTTTATAGAGAATGGCTGACTCATTGGCCCTTTCCAAGGTAGGTAAAGTCTAATAAACATTTGACTCCTATTCATATGGTTTATCTGCCAGGTGGTACGTGACCTTCATCCTGTCCCTTAGAGTATGGGTTTGGCAAAGGGGGCTGGGCTCAAGGTGACAATATCTGCTGACATTGCTTGGTAATATAAAACACATGTGGTCTGTGTTTAGTTGTCCTGGAGTCAAAATGCATCAAATTGCTGCTCATCATGTCATGTACCCATTATATCCATTTATGTGTTAACTGGATGTGATGATCTCTAAATACATGCATTATGTCTTCCACTCTTTTTCCCCCAACCTCTTTCACTCTTGTGCATATTATTCAGTTAATGCTTTTTGAATAAATAGATTAGGTTGAACCACATGAAATTGCTGATTTTTGACGTATAAAAATTGCATTTTCATATGGTTCAGCTTAAAATAAATACAAACGTATTCACTTTTTTCATAAAAAAAATTCTAATTAATAGTGAAACAAAGTTGAAATAGTTCTATGTGTACTTGGAGTAGGTACATAATGGTTCAAATAGATTTTTATAGGCTAACCAGAGAACATAGCTATAATTTAAGCCAGTGATTCTATAGGGAAAGGCATCTCAGGCTAAAAACACTCATATATGAGTGTTTGGTATATAACATATTTACGGGTTGGTGACATACATCATGACACCTTGAAGAATTTTCTTCATATTGTGATAGAATAAATAACAGAAATTGATTTTCTAGTCATTTGATCTTGGACTAGTAGTTAGGGATGGATAGAGAATTAGGTGACAATGTCAGCGTTGTTGGAAACTCTGCTCTCTTCTTGAGGCATTAACTCTCACTGATGAACGAAAACCTTTGTCCAGGGAGCAGAGTCTTTGGGATCTGATCAAATGTGGGAAAAATGTGCAGAATTACAAAAAGCAAACCTCCTTCCTAAGGGCTGATGTAGTCTGTATCAGTGGTCTGCATTGAATGAACGTCATTTTTAGTCATTATCTATTTCCTAATCTTAGGGTTTTGGGAATTCCTTAGTTCATGGACATTTGACCCTCAGGAATATATGTATGTTCATGAAAAAGCCCCATAATGTGAGTGGGCATATGGTGATGTTTCATAAGGTGACACAGGAAGGGTAGTATTTCTGCCAAAGGGTGATGTAACCCACAATAATTCCAGCCTTTGAAAAGCAAGAGTAACAGCTTGAGTGTCGTTCTGCTCCCTGGACAGGGTGGAATAACTTTCCAGGTGCCAGTCTGACATGGCTGTGTGAGTAGGCTGGCAGTTCACGTACGTGTTTCCATGCAGGGCAGATCCTTAGCTGGGGGAGAGGAAGAGATTGCGGTTTGGATCATAAATTTTTATTTACTCTCGGAATTCTCTGAGGATGGAATAATAATAAGAAATCCATGAAAAAATGTGAATCATTGCTGAGGGGGGAGGATATTCTTAGGTGAGAATGCTGCTTCCTTTTCTGATTTTAGCTTTTTAAGATAAGTTGAAAAATATGGGAAGCTTCACATACTCTTCCGTTTCTGTTTGATTCATATAGAGTAAGAGAAGCTAACAACACTCTTGATGCTCATAAATATAAGCAGCTTTAAGTAGGTCTGCTGTTTTTGCCTTATTTAAAAAGGAGCCACAGATTTTTTTTTAATTAATGCATCAAGAAGTCTTATATGAGGGTTGTTTCTGGAAAAAATACATTCCTATGGAACTTAAAGAAATCAGACAGATAATGACATGATTACCAACACTTTTCATGCCAGGGGTCTTGAAGCTGTAAACACTTCATATTCGTCTGGGTAGGAATAATACCAACATTATTATTATAGATACAATTATTAGTACAAACATGATGTTTTTTCTTCCTTATAACATTTCACATATATTTGATTTGCAAAACAGTCCTCAGAACTCTTGTCAGAGATATTGGCAAAGTTTGATTACGTCCTAATGTGCATGCCAATCAATTACAAGATGTATTACTGGATTCCAGCAGAGAAATTTTGGTTTGAATGCAATTGAGAAAGGTGGTATTACTTAAACGAAGTCCTTTCCTGTACCCTCTCTCAGGTGTGTTTTTCCTCCTCATAGCTATATCCTCCTGCTTCATATTTTAAACATTATGTTATTATTAAAATTGCCAACAGAGATGTTTGCAGTTCATCATTCACCACTGATCTCTTGGACTTACATGTGCCATGCTTTTCCAGGTTGGTATTGTGCCATCAATAACGGCTTTTCAAGTGCACTTTTCAGCCAAATTTTTAATGTTATTTAAGTTATAAACCATGTTTCCCCAGTCTGATAATAGAAGGCAAGCAGGGCCTTGTTAAAATCTTTGCTAATGTTAAGAAGAATTAACTTTTTATAATATTTCTCATAATATATACTAGCTAAATTTTCTTATCAGATAAGAAACTAAATTGGTCTGGAAAAGTCATCCTGAAACTATTAGACTATTCTAAAACATAATTAAGACTAAAAATAAAGTAGGCCACCATAAATATTCAAATTATGCTTCAAATGTTACAACATATATATCAACAGAGGTGGCACTGTTCTGGAACATGGAGATCATAGGGTTTTTGTTGAAAGGGAGAAATTCACAGTGTAGTTGACTAACATACTTGTGATCCCCAAGTTCTCAAAGTGTATATGTATAGGTAAATGTGCATTCTTCATACTTTTCCATGACTTTGTCTGCCTTCAAGAGCCTCCTTGGCCCTACACTCTAAAACAGACAACTCAGTTCTTACTGTATTAGTCAGGGTTCTCTAGAGGGACAGAACTAATAGGATATATGTGTGTGTGTGTGTGTGTGTGTGTATATATGTATATATATGTGTGTGTGTATATATATAGGTGAGTTTATTAAGTGTTAACTCACACGATCACAGGGTCCCACAATAGGCTGTCTGCAGGCTGAGGAGCAAAGAGAGCCAGTCTGAGTCCCAAAACTGAAGAACTTGGAGTCTGATGTTCCAGGGTGGGAAGCGTCCAGCACGGGGGAGACGTAGGCTGGGAGGCTAGGACAGTTTCTCTCTTCACATTTTTCTACCTGCTTTATATTCTGTCTGCACTAGCAGTTGGTTAGATGGTGACCACCCAGATTAAGGGCGGCTCTGCCTTTCCCAGCCCACTGACTCAAATGTTAATCTCCTCTGGGAACACCCTCACAGACATACCCAGGATCAATACTTTGCATCCTTCAATCCAATCAAATTAACACTCAGTATTAAACATCACACAGTCCATGACTCATTTACCATGGAGCTTTAAGTACAGTCTGGAGTCATCGTGGTCATTCCCTCTTTAATAAGTAAAAATGGAAATAATAATAGTACCTACCACATAAAGGTTGTAGTGAGGAGCTGATGTGCCCTGAGATTAAGGCCACACCTCCTCTATAATTTCTGCCTGCATCATTAAGGGTTAAGAGGAAGCTCCACAAACCCATTACTCCTACTTCTGAAACCTAAAGCCTTACCTTTACCATTTGCTTTGAATTTATTGGGACAAATTTCATTGTGTCCTTAACCTCAAGTCAGTAACAACAACAACAACAACAGCAACAACCCTCTGTTTCCCAAATCCCACCCCATCATGTTCCATTCTCTAATTATTTCAGCCTCTGTACATTCTCTCTATACTTTTTAGAGTCCATGGACCATTTTTGGCAAAATATTCTATAGTTTCAGATTTTTCTTGAAATATTCCTTTCACCTTCTTTCTGTGACAACTGGCTCTCCCTAAGGTTGCTGCTTTCACTGCAAGCCTAACAAGAGGTGGCTGTTTTTTCCTCTTATAACCATACTTCATACCACTAGGCTTGGGAGTAGAATAGATGTCTTCCTTGTTTGTCATTGTGGTTTTCAGATCATGTTCTTGCCTTCCTCTTAAACTCCCTTACACTCTTTTGTTTCTCTTGTCTACCCAACCCTTGGGTCCTCTCTCCTCTTTACCCAGCAATCTTCTCTTGTGGCTTATTCTGTTTCTCCCATATTAACATGATCTCAATTCGGGGCCACTTAAATATTACATAGACGATCCTTCCTACACACTCCCAGTTCCTGGGATTCCACTTCTCCATGATCTTATCTTCCAACCTCAGTTAATTGCTTCCTCACTCATACCCAGACGTTATCATTGCCAGTAATGGCAACCTCGCCTTCATCTCAGTTTCAGGCATTCTACTCTGACCACTATCTTCGGGTCCCCAAGGATGCCAGTGTGTCTTTGATCCTTTCTGAGCTTTTCCTCCTCAGCAGTGGCTGATAATAGGTTCGATTCTGTGCCTTTACGTTTCTAAAATACACTTGGGTGACTTTGTGGAAGAGGTAGTTGTGATTATTCCTTATTTACATGAGGAGCCAGATGAGACCTCAATGGGAGGTAAATGTAGCTCTGAAAGCAGTGCTCTGTGTTAATTCTAAGATCATTTTTCTTTTAGACATTGCTGTGGTAATGTTGCTATTCTTATCTTGACTCTCTAGAAACTTCTCTAGAGTCCTGCATGGTATGTGTGTGTGTGTGTCTGTGTGTGAAGGGGGGGGGGGGGGAGAGAGAGAGAGAGAGAGAGAGAGAGAGAGAGACAGACAGACAGACAGACAGACAGAGACAGACATTTAATGTGGTTCTTCCACGTGGGCATGATCATGAGGGCTGGAGTCAACTCTCCTCACCTGGGTTCATTGTTATGCTAGGGAGACCCTGACCTGTGCTTAACTAATGAGGTGATGGTGATATAGAAGTACAGGGTGATTACACTTTCCTTTGCCTTTATAATCCAAGTAATCCATGTTTTGGCTTTTTAAAAAAATTAATTGTATATAATGTCATTATGGGATGTTCTGCCATATTTTCTGATACTTGGCCATCTTATCACATGAGTTTAAGTTCCTCAGGCATGGGACATGGAAACTATATACTGTGC
Source organism: Theropithecus gelada (assembly GCF_003255815.1). Taxonomy (NCBI): domain Eukaryota; kingdom Metazoa; phylum Chordata; class Mammalia; order Primates; family Cercopithecidae; genus Theropithecus; species Theropithecus gelada. The sequence continues at coordinate 21,154,670 of NC_037679.1, read as the reverse complement.
TGTTTACTGGGGTTGGCAGTTCTGCAAGCAGACAACCTGCTAATTATTAGCTATGGGACCTTAGATGAGTTTGTTAACTTTTCAGAAACATAATTTTCTTATCAATAAAATGGTTCTGATAATACCTCCCTAACAAACATAATATTAGTGTTAAAAAGATAACATGTAGGTAAACCTGTGCACATCAGACACATACTAGGTCTTTCACAATTAATGGTTTTCTTCTCGCCATCAAGAAAAACCCTGCTTCCAGTAGGAGCTTCCCTTACAGATTTTAAATCCTAACTGAATGCTTTGAGATAGCTTGCATGATTTCATTTAGAATCAAAACAAAAGGATTATTTAAAACCAGTTAGTGAAAGTTAAAATGTCACCTAATTAATTTTTAATTAAAAAATTAAATATGGTGAGAACATTTTCCATTTTCAGTATTTAGCATATTATTCAGTTAAAAATCTCTTCAAAAATTTTCTAATGCATATCTATTAGTTACATATTAAATCCATGTGTTTTAGCCTATACTTTAAAAAGTGAAAATAATGATGCTGTGGTAGCATACAGATAATAAATGGCGGAGATTCCTATATTAGATGTGAAGGAGGGTTGAAGAGAAGCAAACAGGAACTGGGAAGTAGTTTGGACTATAGTTTGTCCTTTGGGGTGGTTGTACTGGCTGTTATGGCAGATGTCTCTTTTTCTGACTAATAAAGTTGATTTTACTCACATTTATTCTTGGCTTCTACCTCGCAACAGGTGGCCAGTCAGACTGCATTTGACTCTGCAACTGCTGGCTGTCAGAAGCTTTGAGAGCCTTCTGCTATGATTAAAGCAATGGTTTAGAGGAAACTTAGGAAAGTTATTCGAGTTTGTACAATTTATGTGAACTTACTTATAAGCTAAGACGGCTTCTGGTGACTCTCACAATGCTTTTCTTTTATGCTGTGTTGATATGTTTGACCATGCACAACTCTAGAATCAGCCATGTAGTAAGCATTCAATAGATGAGAGCTGAGAATTATTTCATACATTTCTCTGCTTTGAGCCTTAGAGAAAAGAGTTCTTTCTCCAAGGCTTACTGGCTTCCCTCTCCTGCAGACAGAGAGAAGTGCAAAGGATAAAGATGAGAGGAGGAAGTGGGGACTCACTGTGAAGGAGCCAAGAACTGTCTTTCTGTCACGGGTGTAGCTAGTTCTTGAGTCTAGGTACTAGTCTAGATAGACCAGGTCATTGATCCTAGCTCAGCCTACCACAAGAGAGGGCCAGACTAAATCCATAGAAAACAAGTTTTCACACTTGCCTTTGGATAGATTCTTTGAGAACTTGATATAGTACTAGGTTATTAGAGAGCTATTTTGAGAATTTTCTCTTATAACAAGAACACAAGAGACATTGTCTTCCTCTAACCATAATATGACCCCATGAAAATTGAACTCAACCAGTCTGACACTAGAGCCTACCTCTATAGCAGATGAGTTAGGAAGCCAAGACCTAGACTGGAGATTCAAAGTCCTTCAACATACAAAACGAAGGCTGAATTGGATAACATGGAACCAGGGGATTAGCCGACTGCATCTTAGAAATCTGGAGCTAATCTTGTGGTTCCCTGAAGGACTTGGTAGAGCTGAAGCAGCAAAACATGGCAATTAAACTGGTGAATTTTACAGGCGGATACCAGGATAAAGTCTCTGCTTTACTATTTTCCACCCATGAAAAACTGGGCAAATTAATGAATCCCTGTGTACTTTAGTTTCTCATTTCTAAAAGGGAAATATAATCTACTGACACTGAAGATTTAGAATAAAAAAATACACTTTGAACAGAGGCTGGCATATGGCAAAATGCCACATACGGGGTTCTGCTGAAGGAAGGGGGTACGACTTACTCTGTGTATAGTAGGACAACATTGATGTTCTGTGCAAGAAAAAAATCATTAGACTTTTGGGATTCTAATGTGAAGGGTGTTACACAAATATAAATATTATCAATCACAACATTAGCACACAAAAAACTAGGAATGGTTTTTGCTTTGTTTGTTGCAACAAATTTCACCTTCTTAGAAATTTTTAAATTTTATGATTTCTTTTAAGAATAATTTAATCTTCTTTAGTAGCTTTTCTTACCACAACTCCACTTTCCCATGATCAACACTCCAGTTTATTAATTTGTTTGATTGTGAATATTATGTTCTTAGTTCCTTTCCTTTTTCCAGGGCTATGCCAAAGGGCTCTATGCTGCATGTTAATTCTTTATCTTGCAATCACACAAGTGCAGTTCAAAATAGTAACTTCTATGCAAATCCTTGGTCCAGCCTAGAACATTTTCATTTACATATTTTGAATTAGTTTGCTTTCAGTTCAATGACTTTGTCTGATTTTATACTTATAAATACGTGGCCAATGTTATTTAGCTAAATTTAAAAATTAGCAATAATTATTGTAGAAACAGTGCTTTTATATATGCCATTCTGTGAACCATGGGAGAGTCATTATTCAAAAAGAGAAGAGAATTCCCTGGGAAAAAAATACATCTTCGAACTATTGATTTTTAAAGGAAAGACCCTAAAATTATTATGGAATCAAATAAGTTAGGCCTATAATTTCAAGCTGTGTTCTGATTTATCTCATGCTGTTTGATATTGCCACATAAGTGATACCAGCATGGTCAAATGTTTAAATGCAAATTTATAATTCTAAATGCTTTCCTTTGTCGAAGTCATTTTGTTTAAGCTCCAAATCCCCAAAATATTTATCATAATTTTGAGTATTTTTAGAAATGGAAACCTTTGCTAAAAATAGAAGATTACAGAGAATAAACCAAATAATAGCATTATTCAGCAAATTCAAAACATAGACTGTCTCCCAGGCTCTGCAAACCAAAACAAAGCTGGACAGAATGAGCACTGTCTGCTAGCAGATAGAAGAATCAGAGCTGTTTGTGAGACAAACAAGGAAGTGTACATCATGAAAAGTCAAGTTGAGCTGGAGCTGGAAAGAGAATCAGACCAAGAAGCAGATCTTGTTCTAGTGACAAGGGATGTTTCCAGGCTTTGCCAAGAACCTGAAAGTTTAGAAGTTTGTATCAGCAAGAAGGAAGCAAATCCATCCTAGGTTTGCCCCGTTACATCTTGTGGGGAAGCCAGGCAGGGCGCTTTAAGGACAAACCTCAAAGGAACTTATGTTTTTCTCTCTGTCTTCTTTATGTGACTTCTTTGACTGGATATCTATTCAGGTAAACCTCTGAAACAAGCGAGGAGTGGAAACCACACCAGTGGAACACCTTAGCAACCATTCCAGTTCAACATTAGTGTATCAGAGGGTTACAGAAAGACAATAAACTCATTTTAATTAATCCTTTTCATGGTTAATGTTTATGTTCATCTAAACAGGATGATGTGAAAGCTCTTCCAATTATATTTTTAGTAGGCTTCTTTTAACCCTTGGAATTTAAATTATTAATGATCCTCATTGATTGGGTTCCTGCACGTACTGAAATATATATGGTATAAAAAATGAACAGGGTTGATTGTTTGCCATGTTAATGTGTATTACCAGTTAATTTAGTCTTGACTACTTCTTTATTTTGGATTCCTCTGTAGTACATATGATAGATGCTCAATATTTTTATTAAATATATTTTTTCCTTTGGTAAAAACTCTAGTATACATTGTAATTAAGATGGAGCAAGCAATTTGCAAAAATCAGTGCTAGAATACAAAAAAATTGTTCTAATTTTTCTTGTAAAACATCTTTTTCATTATTAGGTGCCTTTAAAATGCAAGGCTTATTCTCTACTAAGTGTTATACAAAGCAAGTTAAAACAGATTTTATTATTTTTACAATAGCAATTGTAAAACAATAGCCATCCAATGTTCTGGCTAAATTTTACCCACTCTGCTTAAATGTGAATGATAGATTTCATGCAGAAACTGTTTCATTTAAGTACAAACAGTCCATAATATTTTAAAAATCTATTTAATACTGAGAGAAGGCCGTCAAAGATTAGCTTTTTATTAGAAATCAGATTTTTTTCTCTTTTAAAAAGTGTTTCATTTATTTATTTGCTTACTTTTATTTTTATTTTTTTTTGAGACGGAGTCTTGCTCTGTCGCCCAGGCTGGGGTGCAGTGGCTGGATCTCAGCTCACTGCAAGCTCTGCCTCCCGGGTTTACGCCATTCTCCTGCCTCAGCCTCCCGAGTAGCTGGGACTACAGGCGCCCGCCACCTCGCCCGGCTAGTTTTTTGTATTTTTTAGTAGAGACAGAGTTTCACTTACTTTTTGATTTTTAAAATTTCAACATTTATTTTTGATTTGGGGGTACATGTACAGTTTTGTTACCTGGGTAGATTGCATAATGCTGTTTGGGGTATGATTGATCCCATCACCCAGATCTTCTTGTTCTAGTGACAAGAGATGAGTACAAGATCAAACTACAAGATCAGTAGTTTGATTTCTCAAAGAACTTCAAACAGAACTACCATTCAACCCAGCAATCCTATTTCTCTGTATATATCCAAAAGAAAATAAATCATTCCACCAAAAAGACGTATATACTCATATGTTCACCACAGCCCTATTCACAGTAGCAAAGACATGTTGCCTATCAATGGTGGATTGACTAAGGAAACTGTAGTACATATACACCATGGAATACTATGCAGCCATTAAAAAATGAAATCATGTCCTTTGCAGCAACATGGGTGCAGCTGTAGGCCAATATCCTAAGCAAATTAACACAGGAACAGAAAACCAAATAATGCATGTTTTCACTTATAAGTGGGAGCTAAAACCCAGAATAAAGAAGTAGTCAAGACTCTAAATTAACTGGTAATACACATTAACATGGCAAACAACCAACCCTGTTCGTTTTTTATACCATATATATTTCAGCACATGCCAGAACCCGATCAATGAGGATCGTTAATAATTTAAGTTCCAAGGGCAAAAAGAAGCCTACTAAAAATATAACTATTGGGTACTGAGCGTAGTACCCAATAGTTAGTTTTTCAACCCTTGTTTCCCTCTCTCCCTCCCTCCTCTAGTAGTACATAGTTTCTATTTTTGCCGTCTTTATGTCCATGAATACCCAATGTTTAGCTTCCACTTATAAGTGAAAACATGCATTATTTAGTTTTCTGTTCCTGTGTTAATTTGCTTAGAATATTGGCCTACAGCTGCACCCATGTTGCTGCAAAGGACATGATTTCATTTTTTAATGGCTGCATAGTATTCCACGGTGTATATGTACTATAGTTTCCTTGGTCAATCCACCATTGATAGGCAACATGTCTTTGCTATTGTGAATAGTGCTGTGATGAACATATGAGTATATGTGTCTTTTTGGTGGAATGATTTATTTTCTTTTGGATGTATACAGAGAAATAGGATTGCTGGGTTGAATGGTAGTTCTGTTTTAAGTTCTTTGAGAAATCAAACTACTTTCCACAATGGCTGAATTAATTTACATACCCACCAGTAGGGTATGAGTGTTCCCTTTTCTCTGCAGCCTTGCCAGCATTCTTTTTCTTGACTTTCTAATAGTCATTCTGACTGGTGTGAGATGGTGTCTCACTGTGGTTTTGATTTACATTTCTCTGATGATTAGTGATGTTGAGCATTTTTCATATGTTTGTTGTTGCTTGAATGTCTTCTTTTGAGAAGTGTCTGTCCATGTCTTTTGCTCATTTTTTTTTAATGGAGTTACTTGGTTTTTGCTAGTTCAATTGTTTGAGTTTCTTATAGATTCTGGATATTAGATCTTTGTTGGATGTATAGTTTGCACATATTTTCTCCCATTATGAAGGTTGTTTACTCTGTTAATGGTTTCTTACACTGTGCAGAAGCTCTTTAGTTTAATCAGCACCGACTTGTCAATTTTTTTTTTTTTGCTTCATTTGTTTTTGAAGACTTAGTCATAAATTCTTTCCCAAGGCCAATGTCCAAATCAGTGTTTTCGAAGTTTCATTCTAGGATTCTCAGTAGTTTGAGATCCAAAATGGTTTCTCATATGGGACATTAACTTTGTCTAGCTGCAATGCAAAACCAATCTGCAGAGATTGTGCTCTAACCAACCAACAGGCATTTTGGACATTATCACTAAATTATTTTAGAAGAAGGTATGCACAATGGGACCTATATCTCTATCCAGGCAACTATTCATCTAACTTTGCATGAGAGTTCATTTTTCATTAATATGCTACAGTCAGGTTACTTATGCTATGGATTTTGGGGAACTCTATTTCCAATAGCATATATCAAGAATACACAGAAAATGAAAGAGAATGAATGCTGAGATCATGGAGCTGTTTACTGACTTTCCTGGTAGCGACAAAGATGATTATACCAGACTTTGTTGGGATGAGAGGGGAAAGGGATCTGCATGAAGTAGAAAATGTCTCCAAATGGGAAGCATGCAAGAGAAATAGGAACAAAGAGTGTTTTCAAGCAGCAGCACCGATTCCAATATTGAAAAACTTGCAATTAAATCAGACACAAAAAGAATCTTTCAAAGTTATCTAAACTTTTGACTTTTCACAATCTTAACAAATGCCTGTTTAACTCTCCTATAAGTCTTCTAATAACATAACTGAGGATAAAGATAATGTGCAGAAGAAAAACATTTAATGAGAGAAAATTATATGTGGAAAGTTTTTTGGGAGATTTGTGTTTTTTTCTGTACCTAATTTTTCTCCTTCCATTTGGCAGCAGGTCCAGTTCAGACTGTAAAGAGTAGATGTAGTAGTGAAGCTATCCATCTCAGGTGAATTGAAAGAGTACAGAACTACAAAATGCCATCATTCTCTCTCTGTGTTGATTTCTGGTGAAGCTCAGAGGTATGTAGCTGCTGTTGGAAATTCAGAGGAAATTCCAGATACACTTCAGCATCTTTTTAGTTACAAAATCTTGATTTTAAGCTCATGGTTCATAAGTCTTGGTTTGACTTATGGCAAATTCTTTGTTTCATCTGATTTTATCTAATTTTCCAACAAAGTTATTCAGCCTGTAAAGCATAGTATATCCTCTATCCTAGATATATATATATATATATATGATTATTAAATTCAGATCTGAACTCAAAAGAAAGGTTATCTAACACAAAAAATATTTAGATGTATAAAAATTTCCTGCATCTTTTATAGCATAAATCAAGGCAAATGCCACATATCACAGAGGGAGGTCCCCCTCTTGTCCAAACATTTGCTGTTCACCCTCCCCTCACTAAGCCCCTTTCCCTCCACTTCCAACCTAGTTACTCCGGGTAACAATCCATTGTTATTTCATTCATTTTGCTATTGGAAAACAGGCCGAAATACCAATCCTTGGCTCTCTAGGAACTAGTGATTTCTGTCTTTCTTGACTTCATTTTCATCACTGATGCTCATTGATTCTCTTTGTCTCTCACTGTCTTTTTCTCTCTCTTACCAGAACATCAACTCGCAAGACTGCTTCGAAGGTAGATATTTTAATAAGAATTTCAAATATTAGATGTATCCAACAGTATAATCCTGGGCGGAGGGGGATAAACATTGACTATGGTTCAGGTCTGAGATTGGTGGTATGGTTCCTCCCCTCATTCAGCCACAGGAACCCCTGGGAATGAGAACTACTTGCTGGTATACACTCATATCTTCCCAGCACAGTTACTGGCACGTGACAGACACGCAGTCAGTAATTGGAGTGGATAAACGAGGGATTACATAACTACCTGTCTTGCTTGATGAAGGGAGCTAAAGTTTATGCTTCAACTGTTCAGTACCTTTGCCTAAGAGCAGATAAGAATATGTGATTTGAGCACTATAAATGTTTTCATCCAGAAAAGGGTGAAATCTAATTACATTATTTTATGTACCCAGTTTGACAGGAGTTACTTGCTCAGATTATATGAGTGAGGATTGAACAAATTAATACACTGAAGCACTTAGCAAGTGCCTGGCACATGGTAACACTCAAAAAGTACTAACTATTATTGTTGTTGTTATTATTTTGTTAAGAGAGAAAAAGTGAGTAAGAATGATTGCCTGATCAGAATGTTCATTAATTCTTCTTAGAGGAAATAATCCTGACATCCCAGTGTTGTGTTTGCTATGGAAGAAAATGGCATTAAGTATAATTATATAAATTTCTTCTAGGATCACCATTTTAAAATATAAAACTGATCATGTCATAAACCTTCTTAAAATCTATCAAAGGCTGGCCATTGCCTTCAGTATGAAATTGGAAGTCTTTAGCAGGACATGTAAGGCTCTTCATCACTTGGTCTCTAAATTTTATCTAATCCAGTTTTAGAAGCCTTTCCTTTACACTAACCAGGACAGAAATGATTATCTTAGCCACTAGAATACAGAATGTTCTTGGTGAGAAGGGCCAGTGGATTCGGGAACTCACTGCTGTAGTTCAGAAGACGTTTGGCTTTCCAGAGGGCAGTGTAGAGCTTTATGCTGACAAGGTGGCCACTAGGGGTCGTGACATTGCCCAGGCAGAGTCTCTGCGTTACAAGTTCCTAGGAGGGCTTGCTGTGAGGAGGGCCTGGCTATGGTGTGTTGCAGTTCATCATGGAGAGTGGGGCTAAAGGCTGCGAGGTGGTGGTGTCTGGGAAACTCCGAGGACAGAGGACTAAATGCATGAAGTTTGTGGGTGGCCTGATGATCCACAGCGGAGACCCTGTTAATTACTACATTGATACTGCCGTGCGCCATGTGTTGCTCAGATAGGGTGTGCTGGGCATCAAGGTGAAGATCAAGCTGTCCTGGGACCCAACTGGTAAGACTGGCCATAAGAAGCCCCTGCCTGACCACATGAGCATCATGGAACCCAAAGATGAGATACTGCCCACCACCCCATCTCAGAACAGAAGGGTGGGAAGCCAGAGCCACCTGCCATGCCGCAGCCAGTCCCCACAGCATAACAGGGTCTCCTTGGCAGCTGTATTCTGGAGTCTCAATGTTGCTCTGTAAAGACCTTTAATAAAATATTGCAGAAAGACAGAAAAAAAAAAAAGAAAAAAAAGAATGATACAGTGGACTTTGGGGACTTGAGGGAAAGGGTGGGAGGGGGTGAGGGAGAAAAGACTACAAATTGAGTACAGTATATACTGCTCGGATGATGGGTGCACCAAAATCTCACAAATCACCACTAAACAACTTACTCATGTAACCAAACACCATCTGTTCCCCCAAAACCTATGGAAATAATAAATAATAATAATAATAAAAATAAAACAAAAGAAGCCTTTCCTTATTCAGAGTCCTTTCCCACCATTTGGGCTATGTGTCCCAAGCATCTGTTAATCTAATATTATGAGATTATTTGTACCACAGTACTTATCATATTGAATTGTATTGATCTGCTTCTTGGTTCATCTCCATAATTAGACCTTTTGTTTTCCCAGTATCTAGCACAGAAATCAGCAACCTTTTTCTGTTTTAGTAAGTGTTTTAGGATTTGCAGGCCATACTGTCTCTATTGCAACTACTTATCTCTGCTACCCTATCACAAAAGCAGCCATGGACAATATGCAAAGGAGTGAATATAACTGTGTTCAAATAAAACTTTATTTAGGGGCACTAAAATTTAAATTTTGTATAAACACATGTCATGAAATATTATTCTTACTTTGATTGTCTTCATTCATTTAAAAATGTAAAAACTATTTTTAGTTTATGGGCCATATAAAACCAGGCTGCAGAAAAATTTTGGCGATTGTGATATTTGCCAATCCTGGCAGAGAAATGGTGCTCAATCAGTACATTTCAGTGAATGAGAAGTGAGTTAAGGGTTGTTTTCACGGAAATCATTTTCAAACACAAAGAAAATTTAAATAAGCATCTCTTGCCTGTAGTATAAACTCCTTAGCATGAAATAGAATAGTCTTTACAGTTTGGTTTGTAGGTAGTTAATTTTCACCTTCACCCTTTTCATCTGACTCCCTGTCCATATCCCAGTGTTATCTGTGCTGCAACTCATTGACACAACTAATTGACATTCTCCGAAAACACCATGCCCATTTCTACCTTTGGGCTTTGTGTCTTACATTTTTCTTTACTTGGAATGTTCTTTCGTTCTTTTTAAGTTTTCTTAGTGAGCTATTATTTGTCCCCTAATATTAAGCTTAAAACTACCTCCTTTGGAAATGTAGGGTCTCCTTTCTTCCAGGTAGAAATGAAAGGAAGGGGGCTGTAATGAGGGTATATTCCCTCTGTGTTTCTGTGGTGCTTTGGTATAATAATACTAGTATGGCACTTTTCATGTTGTATTTTAATTCTTGTCTTTCTTGTGTTTCTCCTTCTTACTATGTTCTGAAGTCATTTTTATATGTCTAGTGCCGGTATAGAACTTGGCATTTGTAATCATTTAGTATCAATAAAATGAAACATTTTTGGTTAAAGGTAAGTTCTCAATATCCTGTTGAGATGATTTGGAATCAGTTTAATCTACAATGATGAGATTGTCTTTCAATATTTATAGTGAGGTAGTCTGAACATTGAGCATTAAAATGAATAAAACTAAAATTGAATACAAATATATTAAGAAATTGAAAATAATTAAATTGGAAACTTAAGAACCAGAAGCATCGTTTGTGGTGTAAAACATGAATTTTTTTAAAAACTTAACTTTAAGCTTAGTTGAATGGACATTTCTAATGTATGAAATACTGTCTTTAAGCCTTTGCTTGATTTTGTGTGAATAAATGGTGATATCCTTTAATCATATACATGGATTGCTATTCTTTCCTGGAAGGATGAAAGAGAATGATAATACTGGGGATTTCACAATGAAATGTAATGGGTTTTGACTAATGATTGTTACTCCAGTATGTTAACTGCTTTTAAAACTATAGTTTGATGGAGTTTACCTGGAGGGATGGGAAACATTTTATAATGCACGCTAATTACAGTATCTATGTTATCAATTCTGTCAAACATTTTATAAATGCTCAGTACTTGTTTACTGCAGGGATGCGCAGTACCTTATATCATATCTTTCCCCATTTCCATGGGGAAATTCCCTGCATTCTCCCAAACTATAAGATCTTCAATTGAGATCAATATTCTGGGAAGATTTCTCCATAAATATCTTGGGAAATCTCACTAGGAATTGAAAGCACATTGCCATGGGAGATGAATAAGAAGCTTTCCCATTATTGATCATTTATTTCCATTCATTCTGATAATTATAACAGACAGCAGTGGGCTTGAATGGCAGTTTAGGTTGTCGTTATAAACAGAATGCTTGAATATTGGCTGCTTGTTTTCTTTTATTGAATGAATTTCATGCTGATGATTGAAAATCAGCAAGTGCTCAGTTGGTACAGGTGTTTATAAAAATATATGCTATATTAATGTGAAAAACAAGAGGAACCATACTTTAGTGAAATAACCTGGTATTTAACTTGTAGAAAGTTATATTTTTCAGGGAAAAAGTCATCTTGCAGTTATGGTTTAAAATAGTGATGGAGAATATAACAAAATATGCTCCAGAATAAAAATATTTCACCATGTGCCCAACTTTTAGGCCTTGGTTAGTTGAGTTAATTTTAAGATAGAATGTATTCTGTTATTAATTCCCTGGATTACTAACTCCTTAATGACCGAAATTGTGTCATATATTGGCGTGCATATTGCAGTAACTGGCACAGTATCTTGTATGTAGCAAGAATACGTATACTTGCTGAATTAAATTGCATTTACAAATAGTTCAGACTATTTATAACAAAATGCTGATATCTAAAATGCTTTCTTAGAGTAATTTTTCTAAATATGTGCATTTTATAGACATTTAATGAAATACTGGTATCAGTATTCATATAATGAGAGTCTATAGTATCTTAAGCTATTTTCTTTACGCATTAGCTCATGTAACTTTCAAAACAATGATAAAAAGTTGGTATTAATCCTCCATCCCCTCAAGGAAACTGAGGCTCAGGGAAATTAAATAGCTTGAGTTTATGTATGAAACAATAATAGTATTTACTTTATAGGGTTTGTGAGGATTAGCTGGGATGGATTATGGACCAAACTTCGTGGTGTGTGGTAAGCCCTCAGTAATTTAGCTATGTATTATCATTAAGGTCATACAGCTAAAAAGTTATAGAGTTGGTATTAGATCACTGATCTGCCTCACTCCAGAGCTCATGGTCTTTTCTTCATTGCATTCCAACTCCCCTGCCCTACATGTATGGCAGAAATAATTATTCTTCCTATTATGAGCTCCTGAAGGGCAAAGGATGAGACTTTTTCTTTTGTATCACTTACTGGTACCCTGTACACACAATAATAAATGTTGTTGACAGTTTGACTGGCTTGGCGGTGACACTGTTCTGGTTTTGCTATCCGTGTGAATGATGGGTAGGATGGTCGATTATGAGAAGGGCCCAGAGGAGTGTTGTTGCCGTATGCCTTACATTTTATATTAGGAATGGAGGTTTTCTCCTCAGTCATATGCCACCTGCATCTTGATTTTAAATATGATTTCCCTGGCGCCTGTGGGAAGAAGGGTCTGAGGGCAGTTGGAGTGTTAAGACAGAGTTAACATTTTCCAGTTAGCTTTCCCAGTATTTCCCGACTTCATCCTTGAGTCATTTCTGGTAGTTTTGTCCCTAGGATTTTTGCAAAGTTAAGCTTTTTCACTTGAGGGGTAAAGATTTCTTTGTGTTTTGGAGGTGAGAGAATTAAAAAATAATCACCGAGTCTCACAGTCCTAGAGAGCTTTCCTGAAAGGGAATTTAAGTAAAAAATGAGCTGTCGGCATCCTTGAGGTTTCTCACTGGTCACATAATGATACATCGTTTGTCAAATGTGGTCGTCTTCCTTCACTTAAGTTCCTGCTGTTGGTAGTGTTTCTTCTTATTTGTGCACGTGGAACTCAAAAACAAAACTCAGGACCCCGAGTTCTGTGCATATGCATGGTAAATGACTACTACATTGTTTGAAATATAACTGCCATGTGTGACACAGTTCTTTTTGTAGTTTTCTTTGTGGTGTTAAAATATACACAATATAAAATTTACCATTGTAACTGTTTTAAAGTGTACAATTTGGTGGCATTACATCTATTAATGTTGTGCAACCATTACCACCATCCATCTCCAAAACTTTTTTCGTCTTCCCAAAATAGAATTCTATACCCATTAAATACAAATCCCCGTTCTCCTATCCCTTCAACCCCTGGCAACCACCGTTCTACTTTCTGCATTTATGAATTGGACCACTCATGTCTCAGCTTTATGATTCCATGATTTACTTGTTTAAATTGAGGCCTGCCATCTTCTCTTTTTCCTTGCTGTGGTTATTATCTGATTACAAGATAGTTAATTGATGTCTCACTGCCGGATCTATGTGAGGATGTGAACTTAATGCAATTCTCTTGCAATAAATAGTGTACTTTGCTTCTCTATATAGTAACCTCTTAAATTTCATTATCACATCATGAGGGCAAGAACTATATCTACTCTGCTCACCACTATATCGTCAGTGTCTGGTACATTGTTTGCACTTTGTAGAAAATCAATATATGTATTTATAGAATAAATAAATGCTGCTGATCTTTATCGTTAAAAAATCTACTTTAAAACCATTTACTGAGATTTCCTACTATGTAGGAGATCAGCTAATTGAGGAACTCTTTGTCTTCTCCTGTGACTCTATCTCTAAAAATGAGTGTGGTGATATAAACCAAAGATTATGAGCCTATGCATCAAAATAATTTATTCTTTAATTTATTCATCAAATATTTATTGAGTGCCTGTTATGTTTTAGATACTGGCTGTGCAATGGTTCACAAAATAGACATGATCCTCGGACTCAGAGAGCCCTTGTTTAGCAGAGAACGCAAGCTATAAAAAGTGAACAAACAAATGATATATCAGTTGTAAATTATAAGAAGGAAAAAGACGGAATACTACCAGAAAGATCAAGGATGGGGCAGACAAGTTTAAATTGCAGCAAGTTGGAGACATGGTAACTTTTCATGTATGTGAATAGCTGTCTTCTTGTATAGGAGAGAAGAGGGCTCATTTGTAATACTAGAAGAGGTGCTAGGACAGACCTTTTTAGAAAACAGAGTTTGGTTAATTATAGCAGAATTTGCTAATAGAGCTCTTCACGATGAAATGGATGGACTTTGTATTTTTAGGAGGTTGTCTGTCCTATCATTGAAGCTATTGGGCATAGCATTGTGGAGATGTGGCCCACCATTGGCAGGGTGGTTTCCAAATCTGGTTGATCATGAGAATTATCAATTTATGTGGAAAAGTCTAGCACAATACTTGATATTTAGTAGTTCTGTTTAATAAATGCTAGTGGAATCTGACTTTAAGTTGCTTTATGGCCTATTTATGGCAGCCAAGATGAAAAGTACTGACAACTGAACATGATTTTATTTTATTTTTATTTTTTATTTTGTTGAGACAGAGTCTGGCCCTGTCACCCAGGCTGGAGTGCAGTGGCGCCATCTCTGCTCACCGCAGCCTCTGCCTTCCAGGTTTAAGCAATTCTCCTGCCTCAGCCTCCTGACTAACTGGAACTACAGGCATGCACCAATATCCCCAGCTAATTTTGTATTTTTTTTTTTGTAGAGATGGGGTTTAGCCATGTTGCCCAGGCTGATCTTGAATTTCTGGGCTCAAGTGATCCACCCACCTTGGCCTCCCAAAATGTGGGATTACAGGCATGAGCCACTGCGCCCAAATGAACATCATTTTGAATTGTTTTCAGCTCACAAACACAAAATAAATTATGCAGCAACACTGGTTAATATACTGTCTTGGTGCTGACGAGTTGATGGGTGCAGCACACCAACATGGCACAAGTATACATATGTAACAAACCTGCACGTTATGCACATGTACCCTAGAACTTAAAGTATAATAATAGTAATAATAATAATAATAATAATAATAATAATAAATACTATCTTATTGGGTTGTAAATGTTGGTATCTTGCTGTCAAAGTTGGTCCACTAGTGTGTTAAATTTACCCTGTATTCTTGAGAATGTAGCTTTATAATCTTTGTATTTTATTGCCTGAATTATAAAATTAAGGTTTTTGCTGTCAGTAGGATGTTTTGATGTGTGTTTATATAGCCCAGTGGAATAATATATATTTTAAAGATTTTTGTTAAATGCATTGCACAGTAGTTCACTAAGATATGAGTCAACAGTCAGATATGAAGTATTTAAGAAGCATCTAGCATGGTCCTGGCACTATTCCTGCAAAGTGGGTCCAAGATAGTTCATTTCCCTTCTGCATATATTGGTGAGGCCTATTACGTAGACTTTGTAAGATAGAACCTGTTGCCATTATACCAATTGTTGTAAAAGTGAAATAGTATTTTGGCTTTTGATTGTGCTATATTTGAAGGTGAACTTAAATTATCGACTAACTTACAACTAATTTGTTATATTTACACAGTGAATCTCCCGTTGTCTAATATTAGATGGTCAAGATTTGAAGCCTGAGTAGTTGAGTGAATAAGATAAGTTATTAAACAGACCAAAAGGAAATTTCATATTATTGCAGTTCATTAAATGATTCTATACAACTTACAGTGCAGTTCATTACTCACACTGTGGTATTAGACTAGTAATAAGGGTGATTTTTCTAATGGAGTAACTCCAGCAGAGCTACCATGCTGTGTGATGATGATGTGTGTAGTATTTAATATCTGGGTGCAGTATTTGCCTGAAGGATTAGCTATTGGAATTTTAGACTCACTATTAACTTAAGTCTCAAATGGCACCCATTAGCAGTAGGAAGTCTTCTTTCCTTTTTCTTGTTGTATGTTTATGAACACACCTACTTTTATAATATGTTAACCAGGAAAATTGTGTTCGACTTGATCCCGCATTAGTTCAAACCTGTTACATGCTATGATTAGAGATTTATGAGTGGGTAGTGGCAGGCATTGATTTCTATTGTGCTGCCCTTGCAGTAAATACCACAAATTTGTAAGCTACAAAGCTTAAATTTATCTCACTGATTTCCATGTAGTAAAATTCTATCTCATTTATAGTCTGATAGTCTAATCCTTCTTAAGCAGCCTATCCTGCTGAACTTACTGATTTACTATTTTTTTGTCCATAAACTGCAAATGTTCAATAATAATAGGCTAAATTCACGTGTTGGCATCTGTAGATAATTTAAATGTTCCCCTTGTAATCTTTGTGCTTTAAACATGGGACTATGAATTCCTCTTGGGCAAGAAATTAATTTCTAGCATTTTAATAAGGAGAATATGTAAGTATGCATTGAGGCTCTGAACTGGGCAAATTTCAGGGCAATTTTGTCTGCAGCGTGAGTGTGCTTCCATAATTTTCTGCAAACTACATTTCCCTCCAGTATTTAGATTTAAGTGATTTTTTTAAGCCCTGCAATAATCAGGAATATAGAATTTTATTTTTTCTCTTCTGAGTGTGTTATTTGTGGAATATTTAGTACTATCATAGTACCAAAATACCGATTTTCTTTTTTATTGATAAGGTTAAATTTTGGGTACTGTGTTTTAGATTGGATTATTTCCCATTACGTTTTCAAATATTTGCTTCTGTAGAGTACTTTTAGGAATAAGACAAAGTCTGAGATGGAATAGTTTGGATACAGTTTTATTCCTGTAGAGACTTTTTTACTTTTGTGCTTTGAGAAAATTCAATACGATTGTAAGCAATGGAAGTTTGAAGGTGCTTATAAAAATAGGAAATGTCTCATCCTGACCGTACGTACCTTTGTTCCTTCACAAAGCCTCTGTGGAGGTTAAAACAAATCAACAATCTTTTTTTTTTTTTTTTGAAAAATGCTGAAATATGAGAAAGATGATGTACGTGTCTCCCATTGCCTTCAATAGGGCACATCACCTAAAGGCAAATAGAAGTGATAAAAATAAGAGTTTGTTACAGACAAAATGTTTTATTTTTTTGTATTTGCTTTATGAGAAGAACAGACTTATCAAAGTTTTAATAATGTGACAGTCAGATAATTAACATTTATTGATGTTTCTCAATGCACCAGTGTGTATGAGGTGAGTTGGAGTTCTTCTTGTCACCACTAAATCACTTTTATTTAATCTCCTCTGAAAGTGACCAAAAATATTAAGCCTTAGAAATTACAGATTTCTACAGATTCTAGCGGTAATGTTCAGCATGCGCTATGAAATGATTTAAGAACACTTGAAAATCAAGTACAAACAATTGTCAGTAGAGTGTAAGCACTATTAGGGAGCCATTCTCATAGAATCCCTGTTAGTGCTTATGATTTACTTAGCATTTGTGTGCTGAGAGGTCAGGCAAGTATTTTACAAATGTGAAGTCAGCTTTAGCTCTGTATTACAGATGAGGCAAACTGAGGTTTACAGAAGAGCTCAGTGCAGTTGCAGGGAATTTAACTCTGGTCTATTTTATACAAGCCACTGGCTACCTTATACTACAGTTTCAAATTAATGTTTTTATATAGGTATTTTGAATGTTGCAAAAGTAAACAAAAAACAAGAATGTAAAAGCTAACGGAGAATGGTGTGTTTCTTAGGCATATTTAAGTATGTTATGAGACTACCTCAGCTGGCCAGTCTCCTTTATTCTTTTTTTGGCACTGGAGTAGCTATTTGGGGGCAGTTTTCAAAGAATGTTGAATTATTTAAACACACAGTACTTTGTCACTAAGGCATTCCTATCAGTGTCTGAAGACAGAAAGGGAAGGAAGATGAGTTTATTCTATATGGTTGGATAATTATTCTCATGGGAAAAAACATGGACTAGGAGCTAGTGGACCTCAGTTCATATCTAAGAACTGCTCATTTTTTGACTTTGTATGTGTCACAAATTTTCAGAATATTGGTTTCCTCATCTGCAAAACAAAGAATAGAATTATCTGATTACCTTCTGTGAGTAGTAAATGGATGGAATGACGTAATGCGTCACTTTGGATGGCTTAGTCACTTGAAATAATATTAGACTTTCACATAATTATCTATTTTTTATATCTGATAAAGCCAAATGAGTGTTTCTGAATTGCTCATATCTAAATGCCTAGTGTCCTTTTGACTTTTCTTTGAGAGCGTTTCATAGTGGTAATGTCAAACACAAATCAGAATCATCCATGTTGTATCTTCTATCAGCTCTAAAGAGATTGGGATTATGTATAATATTCAAATTCCCAGCAGCTATTGGTTCCTGGTACATAGTAGACACTTAAGAAATGCTTTTTAAATGAATAAATGAATACATCTAAGAAAGTGGAGCTTTCTCTGCTGTTACTTGATACCAATGTAAGAAGGATGAGTAAAAGAGAACATGATGATTTTATAAATAAGGGGACCTGCATCATCTTTTGGCCTTATGATGCCCCCCAAATTCACTTAATTGACTTTCAGATAATTTAAGCAATGTGTTTTGCAAAATGCTATGAAGACCTGAAATTATGTGTTTAATATGATTGTTCTATGTGTGACCAGATACTGAAGTTCTCATTGCTCTGCTTTTCTTCTGAAAAATGACTACATGGGCTAAAAGATTCTCCCTTGTGTAATGTGTGTACATTTGTAATAGGAGATTTTCACTGATAAACATGATTAAGTTACAAAAATTTACTAGTTAGAAAAGTTGGTCATCTGAGATGATCCAAATATGATTGCAACAACAGTCCTCTTTCTATCAATTTCTGTCATTTGATTTTTCTCTATTCGACCCAACAATTTTCTTTCAAAGGTCAGTTCTCTCCTCATGTGCAATAAGGGGCCTAAAATGTTGGCAATAAAATGGATAGTGTCAGGCATTTGTCAAAACGCCAAATAACTGCAATCATCTTTCTTGTGTGTAATCCTGATGCATCTAGACAGACAGCAATGCCAGAAAGCCAGGTAGGAATATTTGGACATGTTACCAATTTCATTATTTTGCTTATTCCTTAGGGATTACAAGCATACCTAAAATGTGTTCATCTCAAAGATGGGTGTTATAGTAGTAATATTTTAAATAGAATATCATATTTCTTTATGATAAATTTTAGGTATGTCATTTTTGAATTAGACTTAGAAGATGTTATGTTGTGTGATGATACTTTTAATAGAGTTTGGCAGTATCATAATAAAAAAATAGTAAGTACTAGCATATACTGACAGATTTAAATTTTGTTTTCTTCCTGTTACTGCTTTACCTTTTCAGTTCTTGAAAACATTATTCTATTATAATGTTAATTTTAGAAAGCATAGGAACTATGTGAAATATTTGATATTTAACCACTTAATCAACTCCAGTAATGTGATATTTTTATAGATTATTTATAGTTGCTGTATTTTATTTGTCTTAAAATACATGATCAAAAGGAAATGACAGTAACAAAGAAGAAAAAATATCTTACACGGTAGTGCAATGAATTATTTAAACATCCAATCAAACTTTTTTCATGGTGTTCCCAAATTCATTTAGTTGATTTGCGTATACTTTATTTCTTTGTAAAGAGTTATGAGGACCTTATGTTAGGTGAAATAAGCTAGACACAGAAAGAGACATACCACGTGATCTCACTCATATGTGGAATTTTAAAAGGCTGATGTCATAGAAGTAGAGAGTAGGATAGTGGTTATCAGAGACTGGGAAGGGTAGAGGAATGGGGAAATGTTGGCAAATGGGTACAAAATTCCAATTAGGAGGAATAAGTTCTGGTGTTCTTTTGGACAGTAGGGTTGACTATATTTAACGATAAAGTATTGTATATTTTAAAATAACTAGAAGACAGAATTTTGAATGTTCTCACCACAAAGAAACAATAAATGTTTGAGGTGATGGATTTGCTAATTACCTTGATTTGATCATTAAACAGTGTATACATGTATGTAAATATCACATTGTACCCCGTATTGTTATGTATCAATTTGAAAAAAAGCAAAACTTTAAAAAAAGTTACAAGGACTTCTGAAAGTGTACGACTAGCAATCAAAAGAAAGAAGATGGGGTCTGTTTTTTCAAGATGATCTATCCTTATAAAATTACAGGATGGTGCCCTGGAAGTCGTTAGATCACTCTCCCATTCAAAGCAGAAATTATCTCCGTAGTGTTCCTGATAAGTTCATTTACTTATCCATTCATCAAATATTTATGACCTACTATGAACTAGGTTCTCTTCCAGTTACTGTGAACAGAACAGTGAACCACATAAGTTAAATCTCCTCTTCACAAAGCTTGCTTCCTCCTGGGAAGATATGGATTATAAATTAAACAAAATCACTGTGATAATAACAAGTAATAAATATTGTGAAGATCGGGGTAAAGGGATGTGGTGATTTCATATAGGGTAATAAAGGAAGGTCTTTTTGATGTTGGGACATTTATGCCGAGCCCTCAATGAGCTGTAAGAAGAGGCTGTGTGTCTGTGTGTGTAAAGAATGCTACAATCATAGGAGTCGGGTCAGCAAATGCAAAAGCCGCCGGGAGATGATGTGCTCAGCATGCTCCAGGAATAGGAAGCGGTCAGTGGGGCTGGAGCAGAAGGAGCACGGGGGCCAGGAAGAATGGTAGAGAGGTGGCCAGGTGACAAATCACACAGGACGCATCTTCATCCTTCCCAGAGTTTCCTTCAAACATGCTTCACAGGCAAGATTCATTTCTTAACACCTTATAAAAAGAAATATATAGTCCATTTAGTCTTATGAGATAAGAAATATTAAAAGTTTGTAGTTGTTAGTTTAAGTAACTTGCAGATGTCTGAAGCACACACTTGTAATGAACATTTGTGATGAGTTAGGGATCTGTCTCTCTTTTTGCCTTGCAAGGGGATATTAAAAGGGTTAATGGGGACTTATTGATGAATTGTGATAGAAAATGTGTTGGGGAGAAGATATACTGGTCACTGAATTTGGTGACTTCCATTTGAATGACAATGTCAGTGCTTGCAATTGATATTTTGAAGTTGATAAACTATTGACAGTTTCTTCGGTAAAATATGGAAAACCAGTGGGTGGCTCCATCCATCTGAGGATGATTTCCCTTTCTCTTCCCAATTGTAGCTTCTCTTAGACATTAGTTAGTAGTAAAGCAAACATAAAATGCTGGAACAAGTATAAATATTACTATTCAATGTCTTGTAAATCTATTTTCTCTCCAATTTTAAGTGAATATTATATATAATTATGTTACTATAGCATGATAGTTATTTTTAAATCAATCATTTGTAGGCTACTATATTTCGGATCTTCAGATACATCTGCTATCCACATGAAATTCATAGGATCGCTTTGGTTTGAAGTATGACCGTTTTCCTCTTCTTACCAGCAGAGGGCACGCTTCACAACCCTGTTTGCCTTTGCCTACAAAAAGCAGTGATGAAATAGGAAGGTTTAAAGAAAAAAACAAACCAAAAAACCAAAAAAAACAAAAACAAAAACAAAAAAACCCAAAAAACCAAAAACGAAAAAACCAAAAAACACCGAAAAACTTTCAAATCTCATGTGCTTGGTTTACAAAACAAAAGTATCATCAAAATGGAAAGCAATTTAGGATCTAGTCAGCACTACCATCACCAGGCTAGATTTTATACTCTTCAAATCGTCTAAGAGAGACTGAAATAGTTTTAATAAATCGAGAGAAGAAAAAAATACAATAAAGCCGTGCTGTGAGTCTTCATAGTATAAAAATGAAAATGTTTGCTTAATTTGCTTAATAGAGCTTGATAGGAAAATGATGAATTGTAAATTTTAATAAATAGATGATTTGAGGGTAGATAATCTAAGGCTTATTTTTGGATTTTGCAGTTCGTTCTTTCTTAGACATGTTTTTTCATTGGCAGGTATATGAATCAGAAAGGACATCGAACTTGAGTTGCATCACTTACTATTTGTGCAACTTAGGGCAAATGAACTGTCTACACCTCACTTTGCTTATCTGTAAAATACATTCAGTATTTTTGTGGATTAATGGAAAGAAAGCAGGATGACAGAGAGGGAACCTGCTTTCTAGTTTATCCCTATAACCGTAGAGAAGACATTGATCCTCTCTGGTCCTAATTTTCCTGCTCTCAGAATGAGTAGTTTGAACTAGATTATCTATAATATATATGGTGTATAGTCCCTGAAAGCACTTTCATGCTAAAATTTCATATTAAAGTTGCTAGTAAGCTAGAAAATGCTATACGTATATAACTGAATTAAACATGCATTTCCTATATTTTTAAATTAAATTGCCTTCTATATGAATTTCCAGAAACATATCTGTATTCTGAAGTCACAAATAATCTATATTTAAGATCTCATTGGAAATGGAAGGAAGGAAGAAGCAAGGGTAAAGTGGAGACGACAGCAATAAAATTAGAACCTTTCTTCCATTCATTCATTTATTCATTTATATTGTATATGTGTGGTATATTGCATGATGTTTAGATACACACATACATAGTAAAGAAATGATTACTACAATCAAGCAAATAAACATTGCCATCACCTCACATAGTTAGCTTTTTTTGGTGGTAACACCTAAATTCTACTCTTTTAGTAAATTTCTAGTATACAATACAATATTACTAACTATAGTCTTTATCTTACACATTAGCTTTCTATATTTAATCATCCTACATAACTGCAACTTTGAACTCTTTGACCTACATCTCTCCATGTAATTTACCCCCCTCACCCCATCCCTGGTAACCACTGTTCTATTTGTTTTTACGTATTTGACTTTAAAAAAAATATCCACAAATAAGTGAGATCATACATTATGTTGCTTTGTGTTTCTGGCTTATTTAATGTAGCATAATGTTCTCTGGGTTCATCCATGTTGTTGCAAATGATATAATTTTCTTCATTTTTAAGGCTTTCTACTATCTACTGTGTGTCTGTACCACATTTTCTTTATCCATTCACCTATCGATAGACACTTAGGTTGTTTTCATATCTCGACTATTACGAATAATGCTGCAGTGGATATGGGAGCACTGATATCTCTATGTGGTACTCATTTCATTTCCTTTGGGTATATATCCAACAGAGGAATTTCTGGGTCATACAGTAGTTGCCCATCCCGCTTATCTTAAAGACAATTTATACCCTATCACATTCCCCACCAAACTTGGAGATACTCATTTTTTTCCCTCTCTTTACTCATATCTGAGCAGAGACTAGAAGCTCATTCCTATTTTACAATACAGCTATTTTCAGTTCAGGTAACTTTTCTTCTTTTTAACACCTTTTTGCTTCATCTCTCTTCCAGCTGTTGCCTAGTAATATCAGAAACACCTTTCCAGCTCTCTCTTTATTTCATTTAAATGAGTTGAAAAGAATCTAACCATATCAGAGCAGTGCTGGTGATCCACTTGTAACAGGGATAAAGAAAGCCATGCTTTGAAGTGAAAATAGACATAACAAAGACCTCATTTCTTAAAACTTTAGAAGAGGCTTGAAGTTTCCTGCAGAATTAGCATAAAAGTTTTCATCTTCTCACTTTCTTTAATTATGTATGGCTGCTCTTAAGTGTTGGTATTGAAGATAAAATAATACCTTTATAACTTATTTATTTTGTATTTTTGCTTAATTTATATCGTAATGATTTTGGTAACTGCTATTCATTTATAATATATAATATTTCAGATAACTATAAACCAAAAGTGATTTTATAGATATACCGTGGATCTACAATTAAGAATGTTTTTTCTGTATGGGAAGCAAATGTAGAGATTAACTTTTAGACTGTAACATATGGGTCAATTAGAAACGTTCTCCTTTTTTTGCACGCTCTTCTTGTAGAAAAATTGGAAATGAGAAGTGTGAAAGTCTTTACTCAAGTCTGGTTCTGCTTCTATTGAAATCCAGCAAGTCACACATAGAAATGTATTTATGTTTAAATTATGTAAACATGTTTATTGTACATCTACTATATACTAGCCCTTGCTCTCATGGTACTTGGAATATATAAGAGAACAAGACAGATTAAGATCTTTCTGCCTCATGGAGTCTAAATCCTACTGATGGTAGACAAGGGAGAAGCAATGAACACAATAAATAAACAAATTGTGTAGTAGAGTATTTAAAAGCACAGTGGTAAAAAGAAAAATAGAGCAGGATATGAAGGATAGGAAGTCCCAGGCTGAGGTGGATGGGTTGCAGTTTTAAATTGTATTTAAGAGTAAGCCACATTCAGAAGCTGAGATTTAAGCAAAGTTCAAAGGCAGAGGAGGAAGTCATGAGAGTATATCTAGGGTAAGAACATTCTAGGCAGTGGAAACAGTCAGTGCAAAGGCTCTGAGGTAGAAGCATGTCTGGTGAGATAGAGGAACAGTGAGGGGCCCAGTGTAGCTTCCTGGACTGAGTTAGCAGATGAGAATAGGAGGGGAAATCAGACATAATGGGTGCAGTTCATGGCTGGCTTTGTAAGCCATTGCTTGGACTTTGGTTTTTCTCTGAGATGGAAGCCACATTATTGAATAGGTGAATGACAGGTCCATATTTACATTTAAAAGGATCCTTTTGACTACCGTGTTGACGACAGGCTGTAGATGGAGAAAGACGGAAGCTGGGGAACCTGTTAGGAGACTAATGCAGTAATCCAGGTGAGAGATGATGATGGTGAGAGATGATGACAGTGAGAGATGATGGTGGTGAGAGATGATGGTGGTGAGAGATGATGGTGGTGAGAGATGATGGTGATGAGAGGGGAAAGGAGTCAAGGATGTATGCAAGAGAGTAATTCCAATGATTGGCAATAGAATTTAATCTGAGTAAGAAGGGTAGAGAGGATGTCAGATGGGTGAAGGACGTAAAAAATTAGTAGAATTAATGCTTTGCAAGAACTTGTGGGATTTAAGCATTTTTAGAGTGAACTGATGTACTGGAAGGAATAAGGTAGAAAGATAGAAAGATGCATGCCAGGAGATGGATGCATAAAATTTAGATTTTAAGAGGTTATAGGTAACAACAAAGTGAAGAATATGACTTGGGAATGAGAACCTAGATTAGGGAGTATGATATGATTATTGGAGGAGAGAAATTCAGGAAAGGGTCAGGGTGTTGGTAGGACTATCTATATGAATTGAAATAGCCAAAAATTAAGATAGGGGTTGTGTTTTAGAAAGTCATAGTAAACCAGGAGCTAAAATTGTACGGCAATAATTGGAAATGACTCAGGTATCAGTAGACTACATCAACAATGAGGGTTTGCGAGTGATGTAATCTGATGAGATGAGATTCTAAGCTAGAAAATTTTATGGAAGAGATGGGGAGAATAATCAGGAAGCTATCATGAGAAGCAAAGAGTTCACCTCACTTGTAGCTAGGCCCTTTGTGCAAAAGTGAGAGAAAGCCAATACTTGAGATGCAAAGGAGGCAGGGTGCTCAGGGAGGAGCCAAGATTTCAGTTAGAGAAAGAACACTGAGGTTACATGAGGTCTATTTGTAAGGAAAGGAGAAACTAAAAAAGGTCTTTTATGATTCAAGTGTGTGTCTCACAGAAATTTTCCCTTTTTATTATCCCAAATAAATAAATCTAGAAATATCTATGGAATAACTGTAATATACAGAGTACTATGTCCTAGGCTATATGAAAACGCAGTGAAACATAAGCCACTACAAGACCTAATTGCAGTGACCTTCCCCACCATATTATCACCAGTCTCTGAAGGGTTTTCTCATTGGTTGGACAAAGGGGACAAGTGATGTGGTTCCACAGAAGAGAGAGGCATCAGAGGGTTAGGGTCCTCCAGGTTGGGGATCAAACCATCTGGCTTTTGGTTTTTGGTAACACTGTTTTGTTCTTGTTATCATGGGATCTTTTGATTCCAAGTTTTATTTGTATTAAAACCTTTCTACAACATCATCACTTAACAGCAGCTAATTATAGCTTTCCATAATATCTTATTTTCATCTGTATGTTTACATAGTTTTTAATTAGCTGTAATTACACTTTTTTGATTTACCTTTTATATACAATGTGAATCATTATATATTAGGAGTCCCCAACCCCTGGGTCACAGATGAGTATCTGTCTGTGGCCTGTTAGGAGCTGGGCAACACAGCAGGGGGTGAGCAGCGGGAGGGCAAGCGAAGCTTCATCTGTATTTTCAGCCACTCCCCATTGCCTGCATTACCGCCTGAGCTCCACCGCCTGTCAGATCAGTTGCAGCATTAGATTCTCATAGGAGCACAAACCCTACTGTGATCTGTGCATGTGAGGGATCTAGGTTGTACACTTCCTTATGAGAATCTAATGCCTGATGATCTGTCACTGTCTCCCATCACACCGAGATGGGACCATCTAATTGCAAGAAAACAAGCTCAGGGCTCCCACTGATTCTACATTATGATGAGTTGTGTAATTAGTTCATTATATATTAATTACAATGTAATAATAATAGAAATAAAGTACACAATAAATGTAATGTGCTTGAGTCATCTGAAACAACTCTCCACTGCCTCAGTGCATGGAAAAATTGTGTTGCATGAAACCAGTGCCTGATGCCAAAAAGGTTGGGGACTTCTGCTATATATTGTGTTGTTGAATGGATAAAAGAGATCAGTTCAATACATTTATTTTAGAGATGAGAAGGAACAAAATATTTTAGCAACTTAAGTAACCTTGTAGCTAGTTGGAAGCAGCAATAGAACCTCAAAGAAGTTCCAGGGTTTTTGCTACAATGTTCTTTCCCCGCCTTTTGTTATTTCTATAGAATGTTTATAAATTACATTGATTCAATAGGCAGGGGGAAGAGAGCAGTGGAATGCAATGATATTGGTCCCGTGGCATTTTACTTCTATAAATATTTTTATTGCTAGTACTCCAGAAGTTACTCTTATGTCCCTCTCCCACAGGCAATTACTCTTCTGCATCATATCACTATAGATCCGTCCTACCTGCTTTTGACCTTTGCATGAATGGAATCTTAGAGTATAAACTTATTTGAACCTTATTTCTTTTGCTTAGCATGTTGGTGAGAGTGATATGAAAGGCAATACCTTATTTTCATTGCTGCATAGTATTCTATCATATGAATATACCACAATTCATTTATTATACCTTGGAAGAATATTTCTATTGTTCCAGTTTGAGGATATTCCACATAATACTGCTTTAAATACCTTTGTACATTTTCTGTGTGTGTGCACATATTTATGCATGTTTAAATACATAGATGCATCACTGTAGTATTGCTGTAGAATTGCCACATAAACACATACTAGTAGTGAAATTGTTAGGTCATAGGGTATGTATATGTACAGTTTTTGAAAATACTGTCAGACACTCTTCCAGTATTGGTGTAAAAATCTTAACTCCCTCCTGCAATGCATGAGAGGTCCATGTACTCCACATCCTTGCCAACATTTGGTATGGAATCCAGTTCACAGCCATGGTGGCTGTGAACTACCATGGCTGTATCAAGGTATTTGCCACCTACTATATGCTGGAAAGTATGGCAGGGAATTAAGAAAAACATATGATGTAGTTGCTTTCTTTGAGTTCCTCTTAATGTAGCTGGGATAATGTAAACCTCTGAAGAAACTAAAGGACTACACAGGCAATATGCATTAGAATGCTAATGTACAGGGTTAAACTAATAACAGCCACATTTATTAACTTTTTCCTGTGATTTAGTTTTAGTTTCTGTATTTGGTTTTCTTTTAAAAAAGTATAAGCAATGGAAAATGACATTGATCTTAATGGAAAAATAAATGAGTAGTTAATCCAAGCGTCTGATTTATTTTGGTGTGTCTCTGAAAATCATATTAATTTTTCATTTGTTTGTATTATCTTTGGAAATGTATGAAAATTTCTGAGAAAGCTCCCCTATATCAACGAGTAGAGAGGAAAAGAACCTATATGAGCCAAGATGCTACCTCTTTCCCACAGTCTCATAGGTTTGGAACAGGCTTTATCCATTATTTCTGATAAATGTTATACAGCCTGTCTGTCTGCCTTTCTGGTGAGAGGAGTTCAATTATTATTAGACAGTTCTAATTGCAGGATTTAAAAAATATGATAATAATTTGTGCCAGACACTGTGCTAAATGCTGATATGCAATACCTCCTTTAATTTTCTCAGCAATTCTGGGATATAGTACTAGTATTTGCTTCAGCACATGGATAGAGAAACAGGCACAGGTGGATTAAGTACTTGCTTGGGAGTTTCAAATTGTTCTCTACAGAAGTCTATTGATTAGCAGGGAGCTGGGCACATGACAGGCTTTCAGTCACCAGTTGATTTGCCAATTCACCAACAATGTATGAACGAATGGCCTAATCTTCAATTTTAGGAAGCCATATCCACATATTTTCTCCATACTTCCCCTAGTTTTATAATCTTATGCAAGACTTTAAAGCTCCCTGTCCTTTTGCTTTCTTATTTAGCAAATGTAGATATTAGTACCTGACAAACCTTCTTAGTTGGATTTGTATGAGGTTAAGTTTGGATACTAGTGAATGAAAGCCATTGTTTATAACAAAGTCAGCTCATTGTATTCTTGTGCTGAGGCTATTGCGTGAAGTGTATGGGTCATGAGGTCATTTCTGAAGAAGGGGCATGCTTTAGTTGAATGATATTTTGAATTTGTCATTCAGTTAGGTTGGGAACTACCCCCTAGAATTAAATAGAATGATTTCCTCTCATATTAAGATCGTTTTATGGCCAGCAGATTTTTCAGTCTCAAATGAAATCTCTAGAATAAGTAGTAAAGAAGTCTTGTATTTGAAACTAGATCTCATTCATGCAGCTGAATAAAAACCCAGCTTCCTTGGCAGGATGCCCTATATTGTTACAGAGCAGGTTAGCACTCGACTGCTACTACTAGAAGAAAATCCTCAGGATATGAGCTGCTGCCTGCAATATGGGAGGTAAATCACACTTCTAGGTGAGATGTTTGGCAGGATCAGAAGATGTTGCTTGTACCTTCCCTGCAGTTGGTAGAATTAGCTGATGAGGAGAGATGTGTATTCCCAGCCCCTCCCTTGTTCTTCTTCAATTACATCCTCCAGGTGTTGCTTCTATTTTTGCTTTTTCTTCTGAACCAAGCAACCATCTGTAGAGTACATTACAAGGTGATATTTACAGTGGTTGAGAGTATGGAGCCAGACTTCATGGGTTTACATTCTGGCTTCCAGCTGTGAGACCTTGGTCAAGACATTTAACTCCTTGGAGCTTCAGTTTCCCCATCTGTAAAATGGGAAAAATAATAGTATACACTTAATTAAATGCTTTTATATATGCATATCGGTTAGAAATGTTGGCCTTTAATATCTGAAATTTTGGTTAAAGAGGGGAAAGATAATTACCTGTGGCATAAAAAAGTACTGTTTGCATTTTTACATCTAGGTTCAATCTTCATGAGAGCACTATCTTTTCAAGATGAGGGTAAGGGGAGGAGTTAACATAAATGAACATGCAAAAGGTGTTTTTAAAAATAAAGTTTTCTGGAAATATTTTAAAAATATAATGCTATATTGCACTTATTTAAGAAATCTGTGAAGATGTAATCTTGTAGCTTCACTTGAAACCTGTTATTTCCCCTCATATTTATGTCCTGAATGACAGGAATGGGCAACTGCATTTTTAAAGGAAAATTTCCATTCTCCTTTTACTTGCTCTGACTTATTCCTCAAATTCTTTCCTTATATTCTCATCAAATTCCTTTTGATTTTTTAATCTTTAGAACAGTATGTCTAGGATTTTCTTTTCCCTCTTGACTGCATAATTTACATCTGACCCGTGATTTCTTGCAGATTGGAACTGAGGGGGATCGATCTAAGTTATTTTCTTAAAATAGGTGCTTAGAAATTAGTCTCCACTTTTCTTTATAAGTTGTAGGAATACTATGTCATATCTCAGAACAGTTGTATACTGTGTTGTTTTTAAAAACATTTAAAATTAACTTTGTTCAAATGTGAACAGCTTTTTGTCAAAATGTTTATTTGCCAAAAAAAAAAAAAAAAAAAAAAAATCCAAAAACCAATGCTTAAGTGGAACTAATATGTCCCTCCGCTTTTTTTTTAAACGTGAATTCATTGGAATGGTTTCTTCCTCCCTTCATCTTTCTCTACTGTCATATCTCTCCTGGGTCGCTATTTAGTGTTTCTCACTGATCTCCTTGGTTCCTCTCTTGTCCTCCCACCGTGAATTTGTCATATAACAGCTAGAATCATCTTACAGAAATGTAAATCCAATTTTGTCACCCCCACTTTTCTTAACTCCCCAGATACTTCCTTTTACTTTTGGAATGAAATCTAACTTTTTTGTACCTCGGGCTGTAAGAGCCACTGGGCCTCTCTTTCCACTGTTGCCCCTGCTCATTTGACACTAGCTGTACTGCCTTCTTGCTCTTCCTTGACCATACCAAGCTCATTACTAACTGCAGCTTTTACCCTGCAGTTCTCTTTGCCTGGGATTATTTCCCCCAGATATTCTCATGAATCACTTTATTCAGATCCTTGCTCAAATATCACTTTTCTATAGACCCCTTCTCTGATCATAATCTGTTGCCATCACTCATTATTTTACTTTTTTTTTTTTTCTGAGACGGATTCTCGCTCTGTCGCCCAGGCTGGAGTGCAATGGCACGATCTCGGCTCACTGCAAGCTCCGCCTCCCGGGTTCACGCCATTCTCCTGCCTCAGCCCCCCGAGTAGCTGGGGCTACAGGTGCCCGCCACCACGCCCGGCTAATTTCTTTTTGTATTTTAGTAGAGACGGGGTTTCACCGTGTTAGCCAGGATGGTCTTGATCTCCTGTCTCGGCCTCCCAAAGTGCTGGGATTACAGACGTGAGCCACCGCGCCCGGCCTATTTTACTTTTTTAAATTGCACTTACCACCACTTACACTTTAATATGTATCTACACACACACACACACACACACACACACCCCTACCTATATACACTTTAGTATATTTGTTTATTATTGTTTGTTTCTTCCTGCTGGAATACAACCTCCAGAGAGGGTGGATTTTATGTCCACTGCTATATTTCCAGAATCCAGAAGAGAGCCTGGCTAATAGTGGATGATCAATATTTAATAAAGGAATGAATGAATTGTTGAATGAAATAGCTTGGCAAATGTGCAGACTAAGTAGGATTTATGGTCATCTTATCTGACTGGCAGTATGCTATGCTTTGGATTCAGAAATTTTGGGTTTTCTTGGTAAGGTTATAAAAATAGAGAAACAGACTTTGGAAACTGCTGGAGACTTAGATCCCTCCCACCCCAAAGTGGAACTTGAGACAACGGCTTTCATACAAGTAGCTTATTTGGGGAAGTGATGCCAGGGTACATAAGTGGAGTGCTTGGAAGAGAGAAAGAAGAGTGAAAGCCTATTTGAGGTGCATTTTGATCTGCTTACAACTGTGGGCAGCTGTGACTCAGTCCCACCGATCAAACTTTGAGAATTGGTGTACAGTACATCGGAGAATTGTGCACCTGAGACACAGAAGACTGGGGTATTTAATGCATCAGCTCCCATGTAGGCAAGAGTTGCAACATTTGTTAACTCCCACCTCCTCCAACTTTGCACACACATTGAAATGGCTGAGCGGTTCTGCAGTGTCCCACCTGGCTGAGTGGAAGCCCCTGGTAGAAAGCTGAGGTGAAGGACTGCACCTGCTCACAGCTTGTTACTGAAGCGTTGGTTGGAGTAAAAAGGGTTGTGGGAGGATGGGAGATGGGTCACAGGAGGTTTCCGATACAGTGGTCTTCACTGTTTCCTCTTAATCATCTTAATCTGAATTAAATTGGTTCTTTAAACTCTTTAATGGCAGTGTGGAGGCATTTTTCTTTTCGATTAGCTCCAATACTTTGCCCTGTATGTAGCAAGTGTTGAAAAAATACTTCTTTATTATTTGACTGCCTTATTAGAATTATCCTATAGTCATTTATTTTTTATAGTACCCTTAAGGACTATAAAAACAAATAAAATAAGTGCTACAAAATATTTCTTATCAATACAATATCAAAAGAAATAAAAATCTACTAATGGATTAGTCAAATGTCTTTATGTTGGGGAGGAGGGGGACAGCGGGGACAGCATTATTGGGACATGATTTACATACCATACAATTCACCCCAAATATATAATTGAATGATTTTTGTATATTTACAGAGTTGCTTATTTATTGATCACCACAATCAGTTTTAGAACATGTTTTATCAACCCCGGAAGAAACTTTATACTCTTCAGCAGTCACTCACCATTTCTCTCATCCACCCTAAGCCCTAGCAACTGCTCATCTACTTTTTGTCTCTCTTGATGTGCCTATTCTGAATATTTCACATAAATGGAATCACATACTATGTAATGAAATGTACCCTTAAATCTTGCACATAATTATCAATTCATTCAGCATGTGTTTCCTGAGTACCCCATGAACCAGGCACAATGTTAGCCATGGAAAGACACAACATTGAAAAAGGCTGAGTTGGTCCCAGGCTGTATTCTAATAGAGAAGACAGATGAAACAAATAAAAAATAAAAACCCAAAAATAATTACTGAGAGAAGTACTGTGATAAAACACAGTACACAATTAGAGAAAATGGAGTGAAGAAGACATTTGAAATGAATTGTGAGATCAGGGGACTGCCTTGAGAATAGGAGGTTCCTGATGCAATCAGTTGGTGACCTATGTGCAAAAACTGAGATTTCCCAGAGAGAAAATTCTGTCTCAAGACTGCAGCATCAGTTCCTGCCTGAGCTTCTATCCTACTGACCATATCAGTTTCAGACTTGCCAGGCCCCACAATCAAATGAGCCAATTCCTTAAAATAAATCTCCTTGATTATTAAAAATAATCTCTAACGAGGTGACATTGATGACTTTGAAGGAACTAGCCATGTGGAGATGGGAGAAGTGCATTCTTTGAAGAGGGTGTAGGAAGCATAAAGGCTCTGATATGGGAAAGAACTTAGGTTATTTGGGAAACTAAAGATAGATTATTGTGTCTGAAGAATAATGAGCTAGAGTGATAGTGGCACAAGATGACTGAAGTCTCATAGGAGAAAGGGGGAGATTATGTGAAACCTTGGAGATCATTATAAGGAAGTTGGGTTTTATTCTGTGGATATGAGAAGCCTCTGAGAGTATGACACAGTAGACAGAAGTGGACTAATTTATGTTAATAGGATCGCTCTTGTTGAGTGACTAATTGGAGAAATATGAGACAGGGAGACAAATTAGGGGGCAGTTGCAGTGAACTAGGCTAGTAAAAAGGATGGTTTAGAATGGAATGATGTCAGTGGAGATGCAGACAAGTGAACATGTCCGGGATGTATTTTAGAGCTTAGAGAGAAGAGCTGGCCTGGGCTCAAACCCAAAATAAAAATTCAGAGTTCAGATAGCAGAGAAAGAACCAGAAAAGAGGCTAAGAAAAAGTATCTGGGCAAGTAAGAAGAAAGCTGTGAATACACAGATACGGAAACAAAGGGAGATTGAGTGGACAACTGTGTCAAAAGCTACTAGAATATAACAAAAATGAGGAAGGGAGAGTCCATTAAACTTAGAAAGATGGAGGTCATTGGTGACTTTGACCAGAACAATTTTGAGGGAAAAATGGTTAGAAATATGATTAGAATGGACTGAATAATGGCATGAAAAAAATGGAGGCACTTTGTGTAGAAACTCTTGAGAATTTAGCTGTGAGGAAGAACAGAGTAGGAACTGGAGGGGTGAATTAAATGACGTCTTCCTCCCCACCTTAAGGTGGGATATTTTGGAGCATATTTGAATGTTGATGAGAATTACTTAGGAGAAGGTGAGAGACTAGAGTTTCAGGAGAGAGGTCTTGAGAGAAGTCTTGAAAAGGCAACAGAGGGAAGGAGGTATCCAGAGCACGGCTGGAAACATTGATTGTTAATAAGATAGTGATATTTTTTCAGTGTGTCAAGAGAGAAGAAGGAAAAGCAGGCTTGAACAGATGGGTTTGTCTGAATGAAGCTGTGACGGTGACAGAGCTCCACTTTGGTGGCTTCCCTTTTCTCAGTGGAGATATGGACTCTGAAGGATGGTGACAATGTTGATGTTAAAGTGAAGAGTGGAAAAGGTTGAATGGGTCAAGTGAACCTATCTGTGCAAGGGGACAAAGGATAGAGTAAATGTATCATGTACATATAATATCTAATTGTATTCCTTAAAAGCAGGCAAGAGTGTTAGTTACAAAGTTGTGGACCATTAGTACGTAGAGAGCAGAATCTGGTTGTGAGAGGTTTTTGGTGTCAGACTGAGGAGTCTAGATTTCAGCTATAGGTAGTAGTAGAGAGCTGTGCAGGGTGTTATGGGAGAGGGAGCACTATGAGGGAAGAAGTGCTTAAGGAACATGAATCTTTCATCTGGCTTTTGGGGGGGAACTGAGAGGCAGCACTCAAGGTAAATATACATCCCACGAACATGCACACTTTAGTCTCTGTGTTAGAAAATTAAAGATTATTTTCATGTCTGTACTTAACAATGACCATTTGTGAAGAGTCCCCAATTTACACCATGAGGAAAATTAGGGATTAGCATGAACAGAAAGGAAAATCCTGATCTATGAGAATTTCATTAGTCTGAGCAAATGGGCGTCTACTCTTTGTGCTCTTATGGTCAATGACAGAAATTTCTGAATGGCAACACTAAAATTTGTAGCTTTTGACATCTAGGTCAAAAGAACCTTGTGTTCTTTTACATATTTGTGTGTTTTCAAGGTAATACATCATTTAACCCTTGCTATGAACATTCTCAATCGCCACTAGATGAGACAGACATTTTAATGAAATAGGTTCTATAGTAAAGCCCCCAGTTGTGTTTGGGCAGACCAACATACACATATACATTAGAAAATTATGGAAAAGCATGTACACTTGAGATTATTTTCATTCTTTATAAACTTTAAGAGCATTAGTTCTGACAATGGAGACATTGATAAAAATTGGAATGACTTATATGAATGAGTGGGATGTCAATAAAGGAAATTAACGAGAAGCATTGATTTGTAGTTGACATCTGAGATTTAGAGTTAGAAGGAGGGCATTCTAGGCATGGTAAGAACATCAGCCCAGTTTAGGGAACAGTAGTGAGTGCAGAATGTTTACTGAGCAGAGAGGCTTAATGTAAAGAGGACAGTCTCTGGTTAAAAACTCAGTGTGGACACTTTCTAGCTGTGTGATTTTAGACATGAAATGTAATCTTCCTGGGCTTCATTTTACTCATCTACATAGTAGTAATAATGCTTGTATTCAGAGTTTTCATGAAGGTTTGACATGATGCAGGCATTGGGTATGACAGTCAATGTGTAGGAGCTATTATTTATGCACAATACAAAGAGAGATTAATCATTCAGTCTATTTTTTCAATAAATGTAGGAAATCACAAGTCATTTTTCTTGGTTTACGGGATATAGCAGTTTATTAAATACCAAAAATCTACTCTCATGGAGCTTGTCTTCTTGCATAGGAATGTTTTACAAGAAAAGGAAGAGTGGTATAGTTGGAGCAGAAAAAGGGGGTTGGAGGAGATGGTGAGTAGTGATGAATGAGGTTAGAGAGGAAGTAGCAGCCAGTTCAGTAGTGCCTTAGGTATATGGTGAAGATGTTGGGTTTGACTCTGAGTGAAGTGGGAAACCATTTAGACATTTTGAGGGGAGCAGTGACACAGTTTGACTTATATTAAAGGCTCACTCTGGCTGCTATGAAGGAACAAACTGTAGGGAAAGCAGGGAAGAAGCAGGGATATTCCTGCAATAAGTCCAAGTGAGAGGCAGAGAGTTAGGGAGTGGTGGAAGCTGTGAAAATTGGTTAGATGTATTTTCAACAAGGATCTTATAGGCTTTACTCTAAGCCTATGGATTGAAGCCTATGGAGTATGAAAGAAAGAGGGGAATCAGTAAAGATTCTTCTGAATGGAGTTTCCATTTGCTGAAATTAGGGAGATGGTGGTAGTAGCAGGTTTGGGAGGAATTATCAAACATTCTATAGGACATATTAGCTTTGAGGTCTTTATGGACTTCTAAATGGAACCAAACACTAGTAGCAGGTTATGTTTCTGGATTTCAGAAGGTAGGAATGACCTGAAAATACAAATTTGAGAGAAGGCTGCCCTCAGATAATTTTTAAGACTGTATGACTAGAGGAGATGAGCTAGGGGGTTTAGTAGAAAGAGACTAGAGGTGTGAGGATCAAGTCTTGAGTTATACCAGTATTTAGAGGGCAGGAAGATGAGAAAGAGCCAGGAAAGAAGACTAAAAGTGATATGGGAGAAGAATTGAAAACTGTTCTACAGGCCAACATGAAGGAACTGTTTCAAAAGCAGGAAGTCATCAGTAATGTCAAATTCTGCTGAATAGATGAGTACGAGGAGCCCTGAGAAATGACAGTTGGACTTGGCAATGTTAAAATCATCGGTGACCTTGACAGGAGCTGTTTTAGCGAGACTAGCAGGGAGTGAAACCCAATTAGAGTAAGTTCAAGAGAGAATAAAACAGGAAGTTCAGACAGCAAGCACAGAAACTCTTTTAAGGAGTTTTGCTGTGAAAGTGAACAAAAAATAAGGAAGATCAAAAAGTTTTTTTAAAAAGACGGGAGATTTAGTGTGTATTTACGCTAATGGAAAAGAACCAACAGAGGGATAAATTGACTTAACTGAAATGTAGCATTCATATTAGAAGTTGTGAGATATGTTTGGATAGTGTATGAAAATATAGTGATTTAAATGACTTTAGACAGTTTATGGTAGATAAAATGAAGCCTTTGTGGATTTCTGAATAAGGAATGACATAAAAACCTACATATGTGCTTATAGTAACATTCACTGAATTGATTTATGATTTAATAATTTTAAGCATCATTATTTCTAATAACCCCCTTAAGTGTAAAAGAAAAGTATCTGCATGTTAAATAGCTCATCTTTAGGTAGACTTACAATGCACTATATAACACTTTATATGTGTTAGCTTATTTAATCTTCCCAACAATTCCAGAGAGTGAATACTATAATTGAGCACATTCTGATGGTGAGGAAACTGAGGCACAGATATTAAGCAACTTTTCCTAGGCAACAGCTATAAGTGGTAGAGCAAGTAATTAAACTCAGACAACCTGGTTCCAGAATAGAGCATAAAGTACCTTTTTCTATTGCTTCTCTCAGTTTATTGTCTTCTAAATTGTAACTTACTTTTAGCCCTATGCACAGTTAATTTATGGGGATTTACAAAGGTCACTATTTTCCTCACCTAAATATTCTGCTTCTCCATTTCTATTCATTCTCTAAATTATATTTCATTTGTTATAGCTGACATGTCTTATAATACTTTTCTCACTGTGCATAATTTACATATCATGTACCCACAAATTCCATTTATACACATATACACTCCTCCACGTGGTGATCAGATGCAGATTCAAGCAGTTGGAATGTTTTTGATAATAGTTGCTTCATAATTGCACAGTGCTTTGTTGCTTGCTAAGCACTACCACATAAGTAATTTTGTTTAATTCTTATGACAACCCTGTGTGTTGGTCAGAATAGACATAAATATTGCCTTTTAACAAAAATTGGCACAGTGTTTAGCTCAGAGTAGACACTTAATAAATAGTCTAATAAAAGAATAAATTAACGAAAGGTCCATAGTTATAGTCACGGAGTTTGGAAGAACAGAACAGTAATAGAAAGCTGAGACTCCTGACTGCTAATCCAGGGCTTTTTTCATTATACTGCAGCTGTCTTGAGTTTTTTTCCTTATTTTTTAAATAAAATGCATTGGCTTCCAAGTACTAGCAGTTAAAATATAATCAAAGTGGTGAGATGGAATTCTTTCCTTGCTGTATCTCAAATTTAGAGCTGGTTTTCGATTGGGGAGTAGTGATGCCACAGGTAGCAGACATTTCTTTGGGTCAATATTCAATTAATGTCTCAGCAGATTGTTAATAGAGACTGAGTTGTAGGGAGTGCTGTTCTGGAGGTGAAATGGATGAAGAAAAGATGATTCTCCATTACTGAACTCATTAAAATACTGAGGGTGATTATTTACACATTTAAGATGTGTTAGTTCTGACTTGGGCAGGCTCCAGCATGGGTAATTGGTATCATTTCCTCCATGTATACCTCTCTCTATTTATTTTAGCGGGCTATAAGGGCAATATGCTTTCTGACATCCTATTTTGGAGCACTTCTACACATTTTCTTCAAATGATTGGACGCTTGCCAGATACACCTTTGAACCACATCTATTCCGGGAGTCGGGGAAGAAGTGGCAGCTTCTCATGTGCACCTTCTAAAACAAGCTGTGAGCTGGCCCTGGCTTCTCCCCTCTGAAGAGGGCAGTAACCATTCTTTCTGAATGGGGAAGGCAGTGGCAAGGATGGTGCTGAGAGGTTTGATAAGGAGTTAGAGAATGGGAAGCACATATATTATATTCCTTGTCAGCCAGGAGTGACTTCACATAGCCAAAACACTTAGAATGTGATGGGCATTTGTCAACGTTTTGCTGTTTTAGGGTTGGGGGAGTAAATGGGGGGACCAGCTTTTCAATATGTCTTAGGCATAAACCTTTTTTGGGGAACGAGGGATAACAGTTCATTTTTGTATAGGGTAGATGTTATTATTGTCCTTCTCTTCTATGGATCACTAGGCATTTTTCTACATCTTGGTGAGAGGACACATGCAACTCTATTTTAGAATTCCATGCTGCTGCACAAAATTGGGATCACCACCTTTAGGACCCATTTACAGCTAACTCATCTTGGTCAGGAGCATCAAGATGTGGTGCTCCTTTAAATTTATCATGTAAAAGAGGTGTGATCAATACAGCACACTATTAACGCATATCTGCCTTAAAATGTTTTTCTGATCGAAGGCACTTACATCATGTACAATGTAAGAACAGCTGAAAATATATTTTCATTTTTGGGAAAACAAAATTGGTTTTGCTCACAAGAACCCCCATAGTCTGTCTATATATGGAAGTTGGATTGTTTCCATGAAACAAAGATGAAAGTTGTGTCCCTAAGTGTCAAAAGATAATCTTTATTCTGCTTGTTTGACATCAGATAAAAACTTAGGCTCCCACATCCTGTAGCACTCATCACAGAGCCCAAGCTTGCACAGACAGCCTCCTGCTGAAGTATGTTTGCAATGATACTTGAGAGTACAAGAGACACGTCTCTATTGTTGGGCCAAGTTGCATCACTAAACCTTAGTTTTCTGGTAGAATGTGTTCGTGGAATGATAATTTAATTATATGTCCCTTTGATCAGAAGTCAAGCTAAAAAATAAAATATTTCTTAAGCAAAATTGTAGTGTACATAGTAGGTGCTTTCAATAAACAGTTGTTGAATAAATGAATGATTGAAGACATTATGTGCTCTGTTTCTTAAGGTCTTCCAAAGGAAGTATCACTTGAAAATCTCCTCCAACATTTTATTACCAGCAGAGTTTGTCTTTCTATATGAATTCACATACTGGTTTTGATTTCATTGCTTCCTAAATGGCTTCTGATCCATTTTAGTTATTAACTATTTTATGTATTTTAATATTATATAATATTTTCTAGATTCCAAATCTTGGGGCATTTTACAATACATTTAATCTGTTTCACTGTCTACTGCTTGAAATGTTTTAAGTTCCGTTGGGAAGTGAAAAGGGCATATATTACATGTGAAAAGGAAACCAACAATATAATAATTTCCCCTAAACACCTCCCTCATGAGAAAGGCATCCTCCCATTGACACCCATGAAGTAGGGTGCTAAGTTCTGTCTGGAGCTCAGATTGGGCCATGATAGCATTCCTGTGATAACTCTCAAAGTGTGGGTATTGTCAGGAGAACCTTCCTCCTGGCTGTTATCCACTGTATCCACCAGCAGCACATGGTTGTCTTCTGTGGAAGAATATTAATTGAAGAATAATACATTGTGGTGATAGTTTATAATCTTCAATTTATTTTATGTGATTTAAGCCTCCAAGAAATTTATTGATTTTAATTTGCTTCAACAAACATTTGCTGAGAGCTTGAATTTAAGTTGGGCAATTTACAAGAACAGTAGATTTTCCTCTGGAGCTTTTTGAGGACACTCTGTTATGGGGCAACATCCCATAACATCCGTTCACTTCCTTCCACAAAAGAGGCCTTTTGTTAAGATGTTACCATATTGAATTTACCAATTCTGCCAATTTGCTTTAGGTGAAAGAGCAGCCTGAATAATTTAAGTGCTTTTAGACTAGCTTATTTTTGGCTTAGATATTATTTGTGTTCTCGGAAGTACAATTTTTAACCTGTTAACCATTGTTTAGGAAGGGCGCAGACTTTTCTGGACTCATGGTAGTTTGGCATCTTGCAGGGAATAATATTTCCTTGGTAGTTTCTAACAAAGGCAATCATTAGTTTAAATAAGGCAAAACACAAATTGTGCATGTTACTCTGGCTGTGGAATAATGGTACCCAGACTCAGAGAGAAGTACATTAGCACCTTCGTTCAGTGATGAGTTGACCAGAACCATTTATTTCTTTGTCTTGAGATTTGATGGATTACTGGTTTGAAAAGCAGGCAGAGATGTATAGACATAGCACTCATTCTAACAGAAACCAGAGATACTTTTGTTCACCCCTTATTGCTTTTTAAATTCAGCTACATGTAAAGAGGATGCTGCAAGGAAGCACATTATGATTTATGAGTTGTGGAGCGTGCTGCACTAACAAGAATCTTAAGATTGTACTGCAAACTTGTTTTCTATAAATTTAGAAAAGAAAAAATAGGTATTTTCTCTCCGTACAACACTGGATGCTTAAAACTAGAGAACATTTTTTATTTTAGTGACCTTTTTATATTTGGAGGAGCGAATCAACTACATAAGATGAAAAGAAATAATTTATATGGTCTATTTAAAACAATTACCCAAGATGTGAGCCAGCTGAAGTCCATTTACTTGACCAAGAGAATAACTAGCAGATGGCAGCATCAGCACTGAAGAATGTGAGCCTCGGACATAGACGGTCTGCTTATCTTCTCCCCAGTTTGCTTCTGTCAAGGCCTATTTATATAATGCTATGTTCTTATGTAATTATTGCAAATTTGAATTATTTTAGTTTTCAAGCATATAAAACAAAATATGTACACACACACACACACTCTTTTAAAATTCCATATAGTACCTTTTGTTGCAACTTGATGCAATTAATCCTGTTAGAAGGGCAGGGTGAGTTTGATTATTGAACAGTTTCAGTGATTTTTTTTTTTTTTAACCAAGTCTCATGGCCAGTAAATGATAGACATTTTCTTAGAACTTAGATTGTTTGGGCTGGATGTGGTGGCTTATGCCTGTAATCCCAGCACTTTGGGAGGCCAAGATGAGTGGATTACTTGAGGCCAGGAGTTTGAGACCAGCCTGGTCAACATAGCGAAATCCCATCTCTACTAAAAATATAAAAATTATTTGGGTGTGGTGGTGCATGCCTGTAATACTGGCACTTTGGGAGGCTGAGGCGGGCAGACCACTTGAGGTCAGGAGTTTGAGACCAGCCTGGCCAGCATGGCAAAACCCTGTCTGTACTAAAAATACAAAAATTAGCTGGGTGTGGTGGTGCATGCCTGTAATCCCAGCTACTCAGGAGGCTGAGGCAGGAGAATCGCTTGAACCTGGGAGGCGGAGGCTGCAGTGAGCCGAGATCATGCCATTGAACTCCAGCCTGGGTGAGTGAGTGAGTGAATGAGACCAAAAAAAAAAAAAAAAAAAAAAAAAAAAAAAAAAAAAAAAAAAAAAAGAAAAGAAAAGAACTTAGATTGTTTGTCTAGATTCTGTCACTCTTTCTACTTAGCAAATACACTGAACGTAATACAAACAATAGTGGGGCACAGAGCTACTTAGCACGTGCTGTTTATTTCAAGGTCACCAAAGGAAGCTATTGTATACTATGAGTACCATGGTATCCAAGGGCGATGGTTGTGGGCTGAGGCAGCTGTGGAGCCTGGTGAATATCTGAGTAGTCCAGAGCTATGATTACCAATGCATGCCCCATTAAAAAATGAAGCATAATCAGGTGACATGTAGATCTGTATTTCACATCTAAATATAGTAATCAGAAAATCATTTTACATATCATAACACGACTTCTTAATCTTTTTTTTTTTTTTTTTTTTTTTTTTTTTGAGACGGAGTTTCGCTCTGTCGCCCAGGCTGGAGTGCAGTGGCCGGATCTCGGCTCACTGCAAGCTCCGCCTCCTGGGTTCACGCCATTCTCCTGCCTCAGCCTCCCGAGTAGCTGGGACTACAGGCGCCCGCCACCTCGCCCGGCTAATTTTTTGTATTTTTTTAGTAGAGACGGGGTTTCACCGTGTTAGCCAGGATGGTCTCGATCTCCTGACCTCGTGATCCACCCGTCTCGGCCTCCCAAAGTGCTGGGATTACAGGCTTGAGCCACCATGCCCGGCGACTTCTTAATCTTCAAAAGAAAAAGCAAACTCATTTGGTTGTGCTGAAAATCATAATTCACTGGAAAAAATGTAATTTGATCGTTTGCCCTCATTCCAAAACAGGAGCAACAAAGAGAAAGAGAAAGATGTTATCAGCAAGTTAGAGAAATTGGGAGAACTTCTGAAGTACAGGGAGCTGCTGACTTATTTCTTTTATTTTTAAATGAATTTTTGTGCTTTCAATCTAATATGTTAATATTGAACAGGGGAGACTTGTGACTCACAAGTAAATATCAGAAACTTGAGAATTTGACTTCTCACTAGAGATAATTTCCACTGAGACTTGGAAAATTACTCCCTAATAACTATATAGCATTCCTGTGATGATTCAATATTATTACATAATAATAGACTGTATGTTATAAACCAATCTTTATTGCCTTCCTCTCCTCAAATGGTTAAGATGAGAAGACTCTGCTGTTTAATCGTTTGTCCTTTATGGCTCCCATGAGTGAAAGTATAAACAGGACAAAATATACTTCCAGTGAAAATTATTCACAACATATTTTTGTGTTCCTTTTTTCAAAAATCTTTAGGCCATATTAAGTAACTCAGAATAAGTCCAACGTTTCCTTTAATCTTGGTGTATGAGTCCCTAAGCTCTCAGTGCAGGAATTAGTTCTTTGGACTTCTCTTATGTCAGATATCATAGTCTGTCAACAGAAATGGAATGTGGCTTCTACAAAGTAAATTGTATTATCAGCTCAACTTCACATTCAAAGCAACTTTTACCCTCTCCCTCTCTCTCAATTAAATTCTAGGACAGTATTTAAAACTGTAGTTCCTTTCACTTTCTTCAAGTTTAGTCAAAGAGAGTCTGGTATACAATAAAAATAGGATGTTTATTTCTATTCCAAAGCATAGGAACAGAAGCTTTATTTTCTAACTTGTTTGCAAATAGAACACTATCACAATTCTAACAAGACTTGGTAGATATTACTTGCATTGTTGGGAAATAAGCATCATGACTTATTAAGGACAAGTTACATAACCACTGAAACATTTCCAGCTGTCCATTCTTGTACCCACTGTTAAACTGTACATGAGGGTATGTTCATGTGGAAATTTATGCACATTGATTACATTACTACTGTGACGATTTTTAAAAAACTCTAAATAATATCTCATGTACAAAAAACATAATGGAAAATGTTCTTTAGAATAATACAAGTCTTTAAAGAGTCCTCATGGCTACCTCTTCTTTTGCAGTTTCTAATCTGAATGGGTCTCTGGAAAAAGACTACAAAGGATTTCAAGATATGTGATGGAAAAAGGCAACTTACTCAGCCTTTGTAGTCCTCTGTTCACTAATGTTTTCCCTTAGCTGTTAATAAATAATCAAGCCCTATCTTTTGCACAGTGTTCAGCGTGGCAGGGTGGAAAGAGCTACATGAATGAGAAGACCGGAGTTCTCCTGCACATTCTACAGCTTAATCATCTGTATCCCCACATGAATGTAAGCCCCATGGGGGCAGGGACTGGGCTCTCTTGTTATTGGATCTTCAGCGTCTATCACAATCTAAA
Organism: Theropithecus gelada; assembly: GCF_003255815.1. Lineage (NCBI taxonomy): Eukaryota > Metazoa > Chordata > Mammalia > Primates > Cercopithecidae > Theropithecus > Theropithecus gelada. The sequence goes on along the minus strand of NC_037679.1, from coordinate 21,110,775 downwards.
TTTTTTTGTTCTACAAATATTTGAATGCCTTCTTTGTGTTAGGCACTATTCTACATACTGCTCAATAAATACAATAACAAAATCCTTGCTTTTAGTGTGTTTACACTTTAGTGGGAAGATATACGTGGTGTTATGAAGGATAATATAGCAGTGTTAGAGGATACAGATTGTTGGTAAAATAAGTGCATGTTTATATCAATGTGTCAGGCACAGCATTACAGAGGGTGGTAGGAGAGGGCTATCTGTTACACTGATATTTGAGCAAGGCCAGGGATGAGGTGAGAGAATGAGCAATGTGATCTATGGTGATAGTTCAGGGAAGACTGACTAGCAGGAGACTCTGGGATGCTTGGTGTAGTCACAGAACAGTAATTATAATAAGTACAAAGGACAATAAGTAAACCTGAAGTCATAGAGGTGTTAGTATTAGGACTTGAGACCATTAGCTTTATCTGTCTAATAGTGGCTATTAAGCTCATTTTCAGCTCTGAGAAGGAAATTGTACCAACTTCTCTGATTCTTAAAGTGCTGGAGTTCCAGAATGATTTATAGAGCACTGATTAATAATCCCAGGGACTTTGGGAGGGCAAGGTGGGCGGATCACGAGTTCAAGAGATTGAGACCATCCTGGCCAACATAGTGAAACTCCATCTCTACTAAAAATACAAAAAACTAGCTGGGCGTGGTAGCACGTGCCTTTAGTCCCAGCTACTTGGGAGGCTGAGGCAGGAGAATTGCTAGAACCAGGGAGGCAGAGGTTGCAGTGAGCTGAGATTGCACTACGGCACTCCAGCCTGGTGACAGATTGAGACTGTGTCCCAAAACAAAACAAAACAAACAAACAAACAAAATCCCAGGGACCTGGGACCTAGAATTCTACCCCTTCCTGGTTTATATTGTTTGGTGATAATAGCAGAAAATATTTCATTCTGAGAGTCGCTGGTACTCTAAACGGTACTGCTGTTTTTGCCCAAGGATATGATTTTGAATCCTATGGGTATAAAATGGGAGAGTGGATTTATGGAGATGTAGGGTATTGTAAAGGAAAATAGGATGTTCCATAGAAAATATGTCATATTCCAGCACTGTATAGCTTTTTAGCTTCCAAATAGTCTATTTCATTGCTGAATCTTTTTAAACCATAGCATGTTTTATTTCCTACTATGCCCAAATTACATAGCAGCTGTTGACCTTGTGCTTTCTGAAATAAGCCCTTTAAAAAATAAAACAAAAAACCAAATTTGAATAGAGTGTGGGTCCATGGGATGAAGAAGGAAATTAAAGAACTCTTAAATATATGAAAAGCATTTGGGTCAGAAGTTTTTAAAAAAATAGCTTTTTTTTTTTTTTTGCCTTCCCCTTGCTGGTAGGAATACAGTCATTCTGGAAGGCAATCTGGTAGCGCTTAGCGAAATGAAGTTAACATATGTTTCATGACTACTCATCTCAAGCATAGGTATACCCTACAGAAAATTCTCACAAAGGTAAATGAATATGTTTGAGGATGATCTTTCTCTCTTATCCATATATTTTGTTGTTGCTGGGAGTGGTACTTGAGAACTAAAGGATATATATATCTCAATACTGAGGGGACTGAGGAATTAAAATGTGAAAGATCTGTGTTTAACATGGGGCACTTAAAAGCAACAAGCTGGATATGAACAGAGCAACATGGATACACATTAAGAACCTGGATAGGTATTAGGAACATGGTATGAGTTAAAAAAATTAAAAAGAAACAGGATGCATAATCTAATACTACTTCTATAAATTACATTTATACATTTGTATGAACTTACTATTTTTATAAATATATGGGCATTTTATAATGCACATAACAAGCAAGTTAGAAAAGGGGGCCTGAGGGATGAGAGGACATTAGGAATAAATTGGAAATTAAACTAAAACAAAGGGGGGACTTTACAACGATTACAATTCATTATGAACAAAGGAATGTGATTAACTCACCTCCTTGTACCTGGAGTTTCAAAAGACAAAAGAAAGTCATGCACAGATCTATTATTTAGAAATCAAATAACTTTTTTTGATTTCCTTATATTGTAATTTCAGGATACAATTTTTTTTCCTTCCTTCCTTCCTTCCTTCCTTCCTTCCTTCCTTCCTTCCTTCCTTCCTTCCTTCCTTCCTTCCCTCCCTCCCTCCCTTCCTTCCCTCCCTCCCTCCCTTCACTCTCTTCCCTCTCTCCCTCCCTCCCTTCCCTCCCTTCCCTCTCTTCCCTCCCTCCCTCCCTCACTTCCTTCGTTTCTCGCTCTCTCACTCTCTCACCCAGGCTGGAGTGCAATGTTGTGATCTCGGCTCACTATAGCCTACACCTCTAGGGTTCCAGCAATTCTCCTGCCTCAGCCCCCCAGGTAGCTGGGATTATAAGCATGCACCACCACGCCCAGCTAATTTTTGTATTTTTAGTAGAGATGGGGTTTCACCACGTTGGCCAGGCTCATCTCGAACTCCTGACCTCAGGTGATCCAGCCACCTTGGCCTCCCAAAGTGTTAGGATTACAGACGTGAGCCCCTGCAGCTGGCCAGGGATACATTTCTTTTCTTATTCTTCTTTTTTAAAATTATACTTTAAGTTCTAGGGTACATGTGCACAACGTGCAGGTTTGATACATAGGTATACATGTGCCATGTTGGTTTGCTGTACCCATCAACTCATCGTTTACATTAGGTATTTCTCCTAATGCTATCCCTCCCCGAGCCCCCCACCCCACGACAGGCTCTGGTGTGTGATGTTCCCCACCCTGTGTCCAAGTGATTCAATTCCCACCTATGAGTGAGAACATTGTTCAATTCCCACCTATGAGTGAGAACATGCGGTCTTTGGTTTTCTGTCCTGTGATAATTTGCTGAGAATGATGGTTTCCAGCTTCGTCCATGTCACTGCAAAGGACATGAACTCATCCTTTTTATGGCTGCATAGTATTCCATGGTGTATATGTGCCACATTTTCTTAATCTGGTCTATCATTGATGGACATTTGTGTTGGTTCCAAGTCTTTGCTATTGTGAATAGTGCCACAATAAACATATGTGTGCATGTGTCTTTATACTAGCATGATTTATAATCCTTTGGGTATATACCAGTAATGGGATTGCTGGGTCAAATGGTAATTCTAGTTCTATATCCTTGAGGAATTGCCACATCTCTTCCACAATGGTTGAACTAATTTACACTCCCACCAACAGTGTAAAAGCGTTCCTATTTCTCCACATCCTCTCCAGCATCTGTTGTTTCCTGACTTTTAATGATTGCCATTCTAACTGGTGTGAGATGGTATCTCATTGTGGTTTTGATTTGCATTTCTCTGATGGCCAGTGATGAGCATTTTTTCATGTGTCTCTTGGCTGCATAAATGTCTTCTTTTGAGAAGTGTCTGTTTATATCTTTTGCCCACTTTTTGATGGGATTGTTTTTTCTTGTAAATTTGTTTGAGATCTTTGTAGATTCTAGATATTAGCTCTTTCTCAGATGGGTAGATGGCAAAAATTTTCTCCCATTCTGTAGGTTGCCTGTTCACTCTGATGGTAGGTTTTGTTGTTGTTGTTGGTTTTTTTTTTTTTTTTTTTTTTTTTTTTTTAACCATGCAGAAGCTCTTTAGTTTAAGTAGATCCCATTTGTCTATTTTGGCTTTTGTTGCCATTGCTTTTGGTTTTAGTCATGAAGTCCTTGCCCATGCCTATGTCCTGAATGGTATTGCCTAGGTTTTCTTCTAGGGTTCTTATGGTTTTAGGTCTATCATTTAAGTCTTTAATCCATCTTGAATTAATTTTTGTATAAGGTACAAGGTAGGGATGCAGTTTCAGCTTTATACATATGGCTAGCCAGCTTTCCCAGCACCATTTATTAAATAGGGAATCCTTTCCCCATTTCTTGTTTTTGTCAAGTTTGTCAAAGACCAGATGATTTTAGATGTGTGGTGTTATTTCCGAGGCCTCTGTTCTGTTCCATTGGTCTATATCTCTGTTTTGGTACCAGTAACATGCTGTTTTGGTTACTGTAGCCTTGTAGTATAGTTTGAAGTCAGGTAGTGTGATGCCCCCAGCTTTGTTCTTTTTGGTTAGGATTGTCTTGGCAATGCAGGCTTCTTTTTGTTTCCACATGAACTTTAAAGCAGTTTTTTCCAATTCTGTGAAGAAAATCATTGGTAGCTTCATGGGGATGGCATTGAATCTATAAATTACCTTGGGCAGTATGGCCATTTTCACGATATTGATTCTTGCTATCCATGAGCATGGGATATTATTCCATTTGTTTGTGTCCTCTTTTGTTTCATTGAGCAGTGGTTTGTAGTTCTCCTTGAAGAGGTCCTTCACATCCCTTGTAAGTTGGATTCCTAGGTATTTTATTCTCTTTTAAGCAATTGTGAATGGGAGTTCACTCATGATTTGGCTCTCTGTTTGTTAATGGTGTATAGGAATGCTTGTGATTTTTGCACATTGATTTCATACCCTGAGACTTTGTTGAAGTTGCTTGTCAGCTTAAGATTTTGGGCTGAGACGATGGGTTTTTCTAAATATACAATCATGTCATCTGCAAACAGGGACAATTTGACTTCTTCATTTCCTAATTGAATACCCTTTATTTCTTTCTCTTGCCTAATTGTCCTGGCCAGAACTTCCAATACTATGTTGTATAGGAGTGGTGAGAGAGAGCATCCTTGTCTTGTGCTGGTTTTCAAGGGGTATACTTCCAGTTTTTGCCTATTCAGTGTGATATTGGCTGTGGGTTAGTCATAAATAGCTCTTATTATTTTGAGATACATTCCATCAATACCTAGTTTATTGAGAGTTTTTAGGATGAAGGGCTGTTGCATCTATTGAGATAATCATGTGGTTTTTGTCGTTGGTTCTGTTTATGTGATGGGTTTTGTTTATTGATTTGTGTATGTGGAACCAGGCTTGCATGGCAAGGGATACATTTCTATGGGGGCAAAGTATCTGGAGTTATTCTAAACAGTTCATAAACATAAAATATATTTTAAAGGTAATTTATGTAAAAGAAAATAATTTTCTGAATAAGCATTAGCAATAACGTTTCTAGTCAGTGTGACATTTAAAGTATATTTTAAAGTATACTTTTATGAGACACAGCATTGGTAAAGCTTGCCTATGAGATATGGGGTGGGAGATGGGCAAAGAGGGTGGTCAATTTTTCTTATTTATTTCCATGAAACTTCTTTTGTAGAGGCTTCCTTTCCAGTCTCGTTTGCCATATCTGCATCTTTCATTAACTGGTCTCTTTCTAGGCATCTTTACTGTGGTGATTGAGCTGCCATGAGGGAGGGAGTGGTGCCATGCTCCTACTTTGTGGCAGCAGTGTTGTTTCTCTTTAAGATTGGTTTTTCTTTTCTTATTTATTTCCTCTTATTTTCTCTGTTCCTTTCTTTTCTTAATTTCCTACTTACTCACCTTCCTTTTTCAAGTCTGATGATTCTTTGTCCAATTTAGGACATTTTCTGGGCAGTACTTCAGTGGATTGCTAGAATACACTTTACCTCACTCCTTTCTCACTCTTCCTATACCCTGGAAAAGGATGAACTTATGTTGCCAGCTTTAATTTCTGAAATGATGTTGCAGTAGATGAACTGCCATTTCACTAACCTTTTTCTATTTGTTCCATTTTTATTCATGTGATATAATACAAAACCCATAGCCTTTGAGATGTGCTTCAGTGGCCTGATTTTAAAACCTTCATTGAAGATGTTTTTCCATACTTACCCAGTAAGGCAGTGATTCACTTTACCATTCCCCAATTCCACTGAGTTATTGGCTCCTCAAAGGATAATTACTATTTATCTAATTATGTGGAAAGTGCTATGCAGTGGCAGGGTAATTAGACAATGTAGTGCACAATCACAAAGTGACTCTAGTATTTGGGGGAGTTTGTTTGACCAGAATTTATTTTAATGGCTATTATTGGATAGCAAAAGAGAATAACATGACATTATCTGCAGAAAAATGGCAAATGTCATTTAGTTTCCCATTATAACCTATTATAGTTTAGCACTGAAGAAGCCATGCATATTATTCCGTGAAAATGAATTTCACACAGTTTCCTGGTTACTGGAGAACTAGGCTCTTGGGTTTTCTGATTGGGAGACAGTCACAAGTATTAATTAAAGACAGATTGATCACTCCATGTATGTCTACTTTGAAAAACAATGCAAACGTAGGCAACATTGGCAAGAACTGGCCATCATAGCTACTGCTCAATTGGGACTTCAATTCTTGCAGTTTCTTGAAGTATGGTACATGAGCTACTGGCATCACTGGTGGGACTTTGAGCCTGGGAGGGGCTTCTTGTCAAATGTCAATTTCTTGCCTCCTGCTTCTCCAGGGGTTCTAATTCAGTAGGTCTTTGTTGAGGCCCTGAAATCTGCATTTTATCCAGACGGACTCAAATGCTTTCAGGTGAATCCAAGTTATCTTCAATGCTGAGCACCACTGAGAACCAAGAGGAAATCCAGTTCTAATGTGTGTGGGCATGTGTGGAGACTTTGGGGCTGTTTCTTCTTCATCCCCCATGGTACTTCTGTCTGATGTAGGTGTGTGTCAGTCTTCCTTTCTTTCTCATGTAGGAACTGTTCTTCTCTTTAAACTTTAAAATACATTTTCATTTTGAAAATTATTATTAGAGTATTTGTTATAAAATATTATAACATTAATTTGTCATATTTTGAAATATAGGGTCTGAGATATATGGTGAAGTCTTATAAGAATATCAAATTCACCAAATTTATTTTAGAAGATATTTATATAGGATGTTAGGCCTTTTGGAAATTTCATTAAATTCTGCTTTTAAAGTAAGAATTGATTTTTTTGAGCAATTACTCAGGTGGATTTAGTGTTTTGTATACATTATCTCTTTTTAATCCACACAGTCTCCTATTGAGAGGGGCAATATTATTTTACATGGAAAAATGTGACACAGAGAAGTTAAGTAACTTGCACAGGGTCATGTAGCTCATTAAATATTCATTGCTAAGCGAAACCTGGGCAATGCTACTTCTGAGCATCTTCATCATGGTCACTATTGTAGGAATGTTTTCATTATTTTTATAAAAGGAATTCTTAATCTAAAAGAAGGCAAAACCCTAATCTACTGAAATCAGTGGAATGATTTTCTTTCTTTCCTCTTTATTTCCTATTCTCTCCTCTTCACAATCAAATGATATCTGAAAACTGATTAGAAGATGAGGGCACCACTGTGCTTGCATTGTGAGAGCCTGGCTGAAAGAAAGACTGATGTTCACAAAAGTGGCTGTTTTGCATTGATTTATCTTATGGTTGAGAAAGACAAAGTGAGAGAATGGTTTCATACTGTAGGAAGCTACAAAGACTTGTAGAATTAAATGAAAGCAAACAAGAGAAAGCTAGGCTTTTAAAAAGAGTAGCAATTTTACTTCGCTTGTCTACCAACTATAAGACATACAAATACAATTTTATTCTTTATAGAGACCAGGTATAGGGTTACAGAATGAATTTCACAAAAGAAGAGGTTTCAGTCAAATGGGCTTTCTGACAGTAGCACATTCATTGTCTGGATTTAGCAATGGAAGCCATGACATTCAGTGTATACTTGGCAAACAAGGTCAAATAGGAAAGTCAAACAATAAGGTATCTTTGTTTCATATTTTGCTGGAGCACTTTATAATATTTCTAGTGTGGATGTGAAAAGCATAGACTATCAGGAAAGGAGATAATTAATTTTAAAAGTGCTTATTTAATACTAGCAAATTGGAACCATTTTAAAATTTGGAGACAATATATTTTATCCAAAGATCTTGCTAAGAGGAAAATTGAAAGGCTGATCACATCTACCATTTAATGAGGCTTAGGTCGAAAAGCATACTTGAGTCTTTCATTTGGGATTAAAGTATATGTAGTTTGTAATGCAAATTCATATGAAATGCTGCAAAATGTTTTGTGCATTGAAAGGTTTTTAAATGACCCCATCTTCTCTTCAAGGATCTAGAACTAGAAATACCACTTGACCCAGCTAGCCCATTACTGGGTATATACCCAAAGGATTATAAATCATGCTGCTATAAAGACACATGCACATGTATGTTTATTGCGGCACTATTCACAATAGCAAAGACTTGGAACCAACACAAATGTCCATCAATGATAGACTGGATTAAGAAAATGTGGCACATATACACCATGGAATACTATGCAGCCATAAAAAGGATGAGTTCGGCCGGGCGCGGTGGCTCAAGCCTGTAATCCCAGCACTTTGGGAGGCCGAGGCGGGTGGATCACGAGGTCAGGAGATCGAGACCATCCTGGCTAACATGGTGAAACCCTGTCTCTACTAAAAATACAAAAAACTAGCCAGGCGAGGTGGCGGGCGCCTGTAGTCCCAGCTACTCGGAGGCTGAGGCGGGAGAATGGCGTGAACCCGGGAGGCGGAGCTTGCAGTGAGCCGAGATCGCGCCACTGCACTCCAGCCTGGGCGACACAGCGAGACTCCGTCTCAAAAAAAAAAAAAAAAAAAAAAAAAAAGGATGAGTTCATGTCCTTTGTACGGACACGGATGAAGCTGGAAACCATCATTCTCAGCAAACTATCACAAGGACAGAAAACCAGACACTGCATGTTCTCACTCACAGGTGGGAATTGAACAATGAGAACACTTGGACACAGGGTAGGGAACATCACACACCGGGGCCTGTTGTGGGGTGCGGGGAGGGATAGCATTAGGAGATATACCTAATGTAAATGAGTTAACGGGTGCAGCACACCAACATGGCACAGGTATACATATGAAACAAACCTGCACGTTGTGCACATGTACCCCAGAACTTAAAGTATAATAAATGAAAAAGAAAATTTGGATTATAATAAACATTTGCTGATCGGATTCAAAGTAAATGCCTATTTAGATGATTTGTGTGTGTTTGCTTTTACTTGTTAGGAGAGTTCTTTATAAAATTGTATTTTATGATTTTTATTTTTCCAGTCATGTATGAATTGTGAAATCCAGAAATATCAAAATACATTGTTTAACAACTAATAATAGATACATTTAATGAAAGGAGAACAAAACCTTAGACTGCATTGGTGGCAGGTTCTATCATGTTGGTAGGAGTGTCTTATGACAACTAAGTATATTGCCTTTTGATTGGGTAATTAATGAGTCCAATAGAGGCTCAGTGAAGAAAATGAAAAGGCAAAACATATCATTTTTGATTTTTCATCTATTAGTGATTCTTTCCAGCTGATGAAGAAAGAAAAGTGATTTTTTTAAAGGTTTGCCTAAGATTTAGGTTAGTTACGCAATTATACCATTTGGTAAAGTGGATTCCCTTTATTTTTTCATTCCAGCTTTATTGAGGTATGATGGACAAATAAAAATCATATGTATTTAAGGTGTACCATGTGATGTTTTGATATATGTATACATTGTGAAATGATTACCACAATCAAGCTAATTAATGTATCAATCACCTCACCTAGGGTCCCTCCTCCTCTCTGCTTTTTTGTGGTTATGAGAACACTTGAGATCTACTCTGTTGCTAAATTTCAAGTGTATAATACATTATTATTAACTGTAGTCACCATGCTGTACATTAGGTTTCCAGAACTTATTTGTCTTTTAACTACAAGTTTGTACCCTTAACCAACAACCTCAAAGGGAATAATCATCAATTGGGTCCCCGTTGATGTTTTGGTTAAGTTTACAATAGCTAGAATTGCACCTACCTCTGCATTAAAAGCTGTGGGGATAATTTAGAAATGTTAATTGCAGCATTATTCACAATAGCCAAGCTATGGAAACAACCTAAGTGTCTGTCAACAGATGAGTAAAGAAAGAAATTGGGATACACACACACACACACTCACACACACACACACACACACGTATTATTGAGCCTTAGAAAGGATATCCTGTTATTTGTGACAAAATGGGTGACCCTGAAAGGTTACTGAAATAAGCCAGATACAGAACAGAGAAAGTAAAATACTGCATGATTTCATGTATATATGGAATCTAAAAAAAGTAGAATACATACAGAGAGTAGAATGGTAGTTACCAGAGGTTGGGTGGAGGTGAGGGAAGAAGTGGAATGGAGAAAGGTAGGTCAAAGGGTACAAAGTTGCAGTTATATCTTATATCAGATGAGTATGTCTAGATATCAAATGTATAGCATGAAGACTACATATTAGTTAATAATATTGTATTGTATACTTGAAATTTGCTAAGAGTAGACTTAATGTGCTATTAACACAAAAAGTAACTATGTAAGATGATTATATGTTAATTAGCTGGACTGTAGCAATCATTTCACTATGTATATGTGTATGAAAACATCACTTTGTGCACCTTAGATATATACAGTGTAAAAAAAATCTGTTGGTTCATCTGGCTTCCACCCAGAGATTTCCAGTTGTAACAACTACTAAATCCTCCCAGAGTAATTGGCTAAATGGATGTTTCCCACTAGCTTTGTCATATACTGTCAATTGGCAGGGCATGCCTAGCTGATACTTTGATGAACTCACCCTAGGAGATTGAGATGTAAGAGGCTTTTTACCAGGCAGTCAATTAACAAAAGTTGAAAAAGACCTTATTCTTCCCCCTCCTTTGTGTAGCACACAGGTTTTTCTACCAAAGGAAACTGCATTGATTAATAATTTAAATAGTAGTATCCCTACGAGTCTATAATCACGTGTGCTGCGGAGACTGGATTACATTATGCCTTGAGCATTGTACAAAAGCTCAGCTGCTCCTGGTGGCACTGCTGCTGCAACAGTGTGAATTGCACTTTTAATTTGTCTTCCCATCTGACAGACATCTAATTATACTTTATAAAATCTGTTTTAAATGATACTTAAACCTTCCACTGAAATATATTTACATGAAAGTGAACATTTAATAAACACTTAAAAGTTATAGCATCAAATCATCTTAATTCAACCACCCCTTCTGTTGCATTTGAAACATAATATACACTTTATTCATGCTGAGCTAATTTTCAACAGGACTGAAGAGTGGCCAGAAACTACTGATTAGAATTGGAATTAGGGATAAGAGATGACCTTTTCTTGCTTCAAAATTATTCCATCATTTAATCTACATATTTTGAGTATTTGGAAAACCTTTTCTATCAGTAAAATTCTTTCTCTTTAAATTTTCTTAAACTTATACATTCGGCAAAAGTGATGAATAGAACAGGAGTATATTATATAGAGATTGAAAGATTCAATTATACCTCTCTAAATGACCATAGGTTATATTTCTTCTTTTTGTCTTGCTTAGGCTTGTTCTGTCTCTGTCCTAATTTTCAATATTGTAGTTAACACAATAGCTGGTCTGCTTAACATAATACACATACATAATACACACTTTACATAACACAATACACATTCTTGTTCCTTCTTTTTTTGGAGAGTTTTAATAAGAATTTTTATTGCATCAATGAAGTTATTTTTCCAGACATCTAATGGTTTTAATAAGTATTACAAACCATTTTCTGGCTTAAAGCACTGGTTCTCAAACTTGGCTGCATTTTGGAACTTTAAAGAACAACAGTGGTTGGCTCCCTTCTCACTTCCCCAAGGATTACAATTTGGGTGTAGCCCAGGTCTGGGGATTTTTAGAACTTCCCAGGTGGTTCTGATATGTAGCTAAGTCAGACCTGCTGCTCTCAAAGGCTAATCAGGTTTCCTTTAAGGAATCCTATCTTAACACAGTGGTTTCCAGCTTATATGGATGTTGGACTCACCTGGGGAGCTTCAAAAAAATAACAAGGTCTTTGCCTCACCCTAGGAGATTGAGATGTAATTGTTCTGGGCAATATCTTGGGATTTGAAATTCTTAAAAGATCCCACTTGATTCTACTAATAATGTGAAGACAAATTTGGGAACTACTGTGTTAATCTATAATTAAAAAATAATCTAAATAATATTTTCCAAGGAAATCAGAACTTACATATGTTTGCAACATGTAGTCATCCTTGGGGGATACATACTTGATTAAAATATGATATGAAATGCTTTTTTCAGCAGGACTGTTCACATTGTATAAATGAGAGGATTAAGGGCACTTGGAGCTCTTATCTTACAACATTTGTACAGTGCACTTTTAATTTGCATTCACAGGTATACTCCTGGGTAGAAGAAATAGACCCAAATGACCTTTACTGAGAGTGCCTATAATCTATTTTTGACAGGTATATAAAAACATGCATTTACTTTAATGGGAGTTATGTGTTTGAAAAGGAAAAACATACTGTTCTTTTGTATAATTCACAGGAATATATTTTTCTCGGGTGCTAATATAGTAAGTGTTCTATTTTTCTGGTACTAGCATTTGGATAGGGTATGTAGGTAGGTGGGAAAATCATTTCTGAAGTATGAGTTACTCAATTTAGATCACCAGTTTTTGTGGTGCAAAATGAGTGTTCTGCTTTCTAATCATGGGTTTGAACTATCCGTAATCCGCTTGACCCCAGTTTGATGTTACCTCTCACTTTTCCTGAGATATCTTTTGTATGCTTCTTTTCCCTTAGTGGATCATCCCATTGCCCCGTCTCTTTCCCCTAGATGACTTACTGTTGCCAGTAATCATTACTTCCAATGGCCAGTTTGTCCATAGGTACAAGTTATTTGATCTTTTAAAAAAGTCATGCTACTTGTGGTTCTCTTTGCAGTATAGATTCTTCATTCTGCCCAGTTATTTACTCAGTCATTTCCCCATTTCTAGCCTTCTTAAGTTACCCAGTCCTAATTCCTCTATACCATGCATATCATCAGTTAGGGTTTGGCCAAGAAAACAGAACTCACTTTGTGAATTCCAGATGTGAAGATTTTAATGCAAGGGCTTAGGGCTCATACAACTTTGGAAAGGTCGAGAGAGTGAAGTTATCACCACTTGGTTGTATCTCCTAAGGAAACTAATTTGGGATCTTCCCTTCTCAACTTTTCCTTTTCTATAGGCAGTACTGATGCCTAGCCCGGCTACCTGTATCATTATTGAATATAACTTCTGTTTCTCTATTAAGTTCTCTTACCATAAGAGCAATAACAAGACTTTGTGTGGATTCAAGAGTATTGTATAATTTACCACTTTCTCTCTGCCTGTCTTATTTCTATTATTCAAGACCCAGATAACATTTCCATTTTCTTTCCAGGAAGTCTTCCTTCGTCACCATTTCTTGTGTGATTTTCAAATGAGCATTCTATATCCATTGTCTCTGTGTCTTTGATTTCCACTCACTTCTTATTCTTCCCTGCTTTCCATACCCTCCCAGCTTCCTTCCATTTCTTCTAAGTTCAATAATGATCTTTTACTCTATCTCGTAACTTTTTTCTCAATCTTCATTGTTTAGAACTAATGAGTCATAAGACATTATGGATTACCCTCTCCTGTTTTAAATTCATGAAATACAGATAGTCCAGAAGAAGTATTCTTTAGCCTTCTAGGTTCTTTTTCTGTATAGAATTAATCTTTGAGGATCAGTTTTTTTTTTTTTCATTTCTTAAAATGCTTTTCAAATTTTTCTTTACCACTGTCTATGTGACCATTCTAGTCTAGGTGTCCATGATGATTCTTGCACTAGCTTTTAAACTGGTGACTCTTGTTTCTATAATTACTTCTCGGTGATTATTTCTTGGTCTTTAATGCATGTTTGTTAACTAGTCAATTATCTAAAAATGGTTCTTCTGTTATGTCATTTTCTGGCAGAAGAACATAGTTTATGTTATTACCAAACTCCTTTGACTGTTGTAAAAACCTTCCAAATTGGGGTTTGATGTGCCATTTAATTCTTAACATTATAACTTCTGAAGAAAAAAATTCTTTTGGCCAAAATGATTCATTTCTTATATCCCAGATGTGTTATCTCTGCTTTGTTTATTTAAATCTTATTTATCCTTTACAGCCAGTTTTATTCTTAACATATTTAACAATTATAGCTTCCAACATGGTATTTTTTCTTTTGTGGCCATTATTTCTAACAAGTCCAATATTTGGGGAACCAAAAAAAATCAGATATGAATTTTACTAAGAAAATTAGATCTTTGTTAACAAATTTTACCCTGTGCAATTTTAGCCGTTATCTGTTGTATTCTGATTTGATAATATCTACCAGTAATCTCCATTATCAATTAGCTGATTAATTTTTTGATTTCTTAGTTATTATTTTTTTATGCTTAGTGTCAGGAATAAATAACAAGAATATTTTATTCAATTTATATATTTTAAAGAATGAAGACATGAATTTGGTATACAACTGGGTCAAAGTGGCAGGGTAAAAATATTCTCAGAGTTGAAATGGCAGGGTCCAAACTTCTGCTTTGAGTCTAGGCCTCTTATACCATATTTCCTTTCTCATCCTTTCTCTGACTATGTAGCTTAATTTGCCTTTTGCTTTAGCCACATTAGATCTCTTGACATTCTCCAAAAATGTTGCAACTTTCTTTTTTGCATATCTCTGCCTTTATTCTTACAGTTTCCTCTGTGTGGAATATTCTTTTGTCGTCATCTTTGCCTTGTGAATTTGTACTCTTCTACAAGGCCGAGTTCAAATGTGTATTGAGTTCTATGATCCTTCAATCTTAGTGAATATCTCTTTCCTTTGTATTATTATATCATTATTTTCGTACTTTAAAAAATGTATTTATCACATATGTCACACATGTTTTCTCTATTAGACTATGAGTTCACTGGAGATCAGATAAATGTTGTCATTTATTTTTTACTCAGTACTAGTAGGTCTTTCATTAGAGATATTTAATGGATGCGTACCTCTTATGCATTGCCCTCTTACACAATGAGGCAAATAAGATTTAGGTACTCAAAGTCCTGTATTTTTATTTTTTCAGGCCCTATATTTTAAAAATAGTCTAATATTTTAAAATAGTTTAATGGTCAGAAGCTGAGTCAGGATTCTTTTTAGTTATTTAATATGTCTCCAGACTTAGCCTGTGTTCAAGTGTTGCTTTTTCGTCTTCTTTACAGAGTCTCACTAATGAATAATAGTCTTCAAGGATAGGAGAAAAAAACTTTAAAGTAGATTATTAAAACAATTTTTTAATGTTAAAATTAGCTAGAAAATGGATACATTTGTTTCTTAATCATAATAAATGTTTATTGTTCAGTCATAAAGCATTTATTGATTACTTATGGTGGCGTTATTGTGCTAGTAACACTAAAGTGCTCCAATGTCATAACGATATTTCTCACTTGAAGAACTTACAATGTATTTGAAAGGGAAAAATGGAACACTTGGTCAGTGTTTCCTGTGTGATAATCATTTATTTTGTATTTCATATACATTATTCCATTTAATAATCACAATCACATTATTTTATTGGTGAAGAAGTGTGACTCAAAGTGATCAGCAAATGCCTTCAGCATAACCCAGCTTATGAGAGGCCGAGAAAGAATGTGAAATCAGTCCGTTTTACATGTTTGTAAAGCCAACACTCTGATTCTACCTTTATTAGAGACGATATCGTCTGTGGCAAAGTAAGAGTTCATAGAGTCATGAACTCTGGGACAACTTTGTACTTATCTTCTCTATTAGTTTCCTAATGTGATTGATTGGAATAATAATCCTCATATCAACTCAACTGAATAGCATTGTTTCAATGATTGACTAAGATGATGTGTGAAAAATGATTAGCACAGTGACTAGAACAGAGTAAGCTGTCAAGAAATGGAAGCTATTGTTATTGTTATTACTTAATCAAAATACCCCTGAAAATATAGACAAGCAAAGCAGACCTGAATGTGTTCAAACAAACACAACAAGCCCAAAATGCTGAATGTGGGGCTTGAAACAATGTTGCTGAGATTGAGGCTTATGTGTATGTCTCATGTTTTTGTATAATACTTTGAAATGATTAAGCATATTTAATGTGCATTCTTAAGTACAATGTAGGGACCTGAAGCCTGGGCTTATTATACTATAATTCATATGTAGAGTACTAGTGGAACTCCAAGAAAATGCTGTTCAGCTTTTCTCAGCTTGGAGAATGGTGGAGAATACTGACAGGGTTTCAATGGAAGTGCTTGTAGAGTGGTATGGAAGATACGCTATGTAGGTAAAATAGCATGACAAAGGGCCCAGAAATAGGAATAACCAGGTTGTATACAGAAAAAGAAAATAAGGTCAGAGCAGCAGAAATGAAGTTTTTAAAATTTCATTTTCTAACTATCTCACCATTTCTACTGCCATCTAGAAGAGCATCTAATATCAGAAGGGATCAGGGAACATATTTTCAACCAGTTTTTAAATGATAGTAAAATGTGGTGATGTGTGTTAAATAATGAATACCCACTGAACCAACAAGAAGAACTCATTAGGAAAGGTTGACCACCATAACATTACCAGGCCTGGGCCAAGATTACAGAAATGTGGGACTGCAAACCTGCTTATGTGCTTCCTCACTTGTGTGTCTGTCCTATCTGGACTAACTCTAATCTTTATTGGAGCATGGATGATAATGGTGAATAGATCAACTTTATAATTTTTCCCCATTCATTTTATGCAAAAGCAGGAATTTCACAAACTTCGACTTATCAGTCTGTTTTCTTCTGATTTCCTGTATCAGTCCTCCTGCCACTATACTTGGTTGATTTTCAAATTCAGAACGGAAATATTTGATATTCTAAAAATGGATGCTTCTTTGAACGTTATTTTGTATGGTTCAAGGAGTCAGTTCAACTTTCACTTCAATTTCCAGCACCTTGCATTATTATAGATTGAATGAACAGTGCCAGCCTGCCAGTGCATTTTGATATAATACACGTGTTATGTGGATGTGTTTTATTCAAATGGACAAATGGATAGGACAAACAATGGGAGTGTAACATGTTCTTTAGAATCAAATCATTTCACTAGATGCATGATGAATGGCTATGAGATTCTCTTTAACTTACCCATTACATTTATATTCTTGCATGTAAGGACTTTGACCTGGCTCTGCTGTAGAATCTCTATGGAACCAGGATGATTCTCAGCCTCTGTCATTTTTTGGGAGCAAGCCAAGTCTTTAGGTTCCTCTCTGCAACCCCACCGAGCCTAGCATAGTGCTTACATTTAGCAGGTGATTAATCAGTATCTCTTGGTTGAATTAATTTTTGCCTGGTTACAGAAAAGTACAAGGCAAAGAATATGCACATGGAAAAAGATGCACTCAAATGTCACCTCTTCGCTGAAGCCTGACCCACAAGCAAAGATCAGAACCCACTGTGATACAGTCTCTCAGCATTTCTTACCTTTAATTTAGAGCAATTAAAAATTTGTTTGTAATATACATGTATTTTGCCCCAGGTCAACATGGATATTATTCTACACATCTACTGCTCTTATATAAACTTACTTAACACAATAGCATATACACATAGAAAAAGATACACATAGAAAAGTGACCATTTCATTGACTGGCAAAACACAAGGAATTTCACAATTATTCATGAAATCTCCCACAGTGTTGTAAATGTGTCCATAGTTGGAAATACCTCAAAATAAGAAAGAAAGAAGAGAGAATTTGTATTAGCATAGCTGCAAGCGAGAGCAAAACACTCAATCTCCTTGAGATGGAATTACATCATGTAATGCACATCTGCTTTTTTCAGATGCTGCTGAGCTTAGCTCTTTTTCAATTTAATTGCATAAGTATTTATTGAACATTACTATTTGCCCAGCCACAGACTTGATGACATGGATGATTTAAAAGATGATTAATAACACCTCATACCCATAAGAATAAAAACAACAATAACAGAATATAATGAGTGTTGGTGAACGGTGTGGTTTGAATAGGTCCTCTTCAAAATACAGATGTTTAAACTTAATGCTCAATGTGGTAATATTAAGAGATGGGGTCTTTAAGAGATGATTAGGCCATAAAGGCCCTCCCTGATGAATGGAATCAGAGCCCTTATAAAAGAGGTCCCCCGAAGCCTCAGCCCTCTTGCTTATCCACCAGTGTTCCTTTCTCTGGGATGTGCAGCAGCAGGGTGCCATCTTCGAAGTAGAGAGCAGCCCTTACCAAACAACCAGACTTGCCAATGCCTTGATCTTAGACTTTTTAGCCTCCAGAACTGTGAGAAATAAATGTCTGTTCTTTATAAACTATCCAGTCTCAGCTATATTTTTTTATAGCAGCACAAAACGCCGAGGACAGTGAGGATAAGGAGAAATTGGAACACTTGTACCCTGTAGATGGGAAAGTAAACGGTACAGCCACTGTGGAAAATAGTATGGCAGTTCCTCAAAAAATTGGAAGAAGGGTCTTGAAGAGCTATTTATACCCCCACATTCACAGCAATGTTGTTTAAAATACCCTAAAGGTGGAAACAACTCAAATGTCCATCAATGGAATGCAGGGTTCAATTTTTTTTTCCAGAAATTTCTAGGTACATTATAGATTTTATTTAGCCTTTAACCCAAAGACAGATGTTTACTAAATGCAATTGAGTGTATTTCTGATTAGGAGATTCAGGGGCTGCACAATGCCATGTCATTCTCAGCTTCCCAGAGTTGGGACCACTGATTTGTTTGCAACCTCAGTCTTGTTCCTGGTTTGCAAGTGTCATTTATGACTAGTCCAGTAGCAGTAATTATGTGATATTGTCAAAGGTACTGTTGGAACTTGTCCATTCCTGCTAATTAGACTTCTTACTTGTTACTGCTGAAATTCAGTCCCCTCCCAGAGTCTAGAGTTTAAAATGAACTTGCTGGCTTGCTTTTTGATTGAGTCCTTGCTTGGTTCTTCACCTACCACATCACTTTTCTTTCAGGACAGGGACTCAATCTTGCCAGTTCCCATCTCCCAAGTGACTGCATATTTACACAGATTCTTAAGTATGATATTTCCCCAAACATTTCATGCTCTGCTAATCTCTTAGCCTATGAGGTTGCTGTAACAAAATATCACGGCTGGGTAGCTTATAAACAATAGAAGTTTATTTTTCACAGTCATGGAGGCTGAGAAGTCCAAGATTGAGACACTGGCAGGTTTGGTTGTCTGGTGAGCACTCACATTCTGGTTCATAGATGAGGCTTTTAGCTGTGTCCTCACATAGTGAAAAGGGCAAACAAGTTCCTCTGGGCCTTTTTTATAAGGGCACTAATCCCCTCCATGAGGACTCTACCCTTGTGATCTAATCACCTCTCAAAGGCCCCCCCTTTCTAATATCATTACCTTGGGGGTTAGGATATAAATTTCGAAGGACTCACAAACATACATTTCATAGAAGCTAACCTTTTGGAATTGGGGGATACATTGATAATTGACCTTTGAACGTCTATTCTAACTTCTTGATGGGATCCTTAAAAATATGTAAATCATGTGGTAACTGGTAAAGGAGGCATAGATTACTTTCCAATACAAACCAAATTGCAACGAATATCATGATAGCAGTGTGTAAATAAATAATTATTTAGTTACATTAAAAAAAGTTATTGGGGGATAGTGGGAAGAAATTAGAAAAGGTTTCACATAGGAAGTTCACATGTCTTTTGGACTGGGTCCTGAAGGATGAATAGAATTTTAACATGTGGAGAAAAGAGGTGGTAGAGGAAGAAAAATATGGCAGAAAGAACAAAATTAATAATACCTCACACTGTGCCCTATAGTCAGAGCTCTTTAAATATTTATTTAATGAATGGATGGATGAATGAAGAAAAGTATGGGGTGAGGAAAAGGGAGGAATCAAAGATGATTTAATGTTGCCTGCTTGGCTGAGTATGTCGTAATGTCAAATCGAGGGAGCCTGCGGCAGGGGCAACTTGCGCAGGGTAGGGGAAGGGAGGGTCATTTGGCATATGGTGAATTTGAAGTGCTTGGAACGTTAAGTATAGGTCAGAACATTCTGACAGCCTTACTCAGATAGCAGGTCATGGAGGGGAGATTTCTCACAGAGTAAAGACAGAAGAAGGGAGATAATTCAGAAGACTTTTATAAAAATCTAGGTTAAAACAATAGTCTAAATTAAGATATTGGGAATATATCGTGAAGAAGGAGTGATATCATTTTCTAATAAAGAATTTCCTGTTCACTCTGATGATAGTTTCTTTTGCTGTGTAGAATCTCTTTAGTTTAATTGGATCCCATTTGTCAATTTTGGCTTTTGCTGACATTTCTTTTTGTGTTTTAGTCGTGAAGTCTTTGCCCATGCCTATGTCCTGAATGGTATTGCCTAGGTTTTCTTCTAGGGGTTTTATGGTTGTAGGTCTTACGTTTAAGTCTTTAAACCATCTTGAGTTAATTTTTGTATAAGGTGTCAGGAAGGGGTCCAGTTTTAGTTTTCTGCATATGGCTAGGCAGTTTTCCCAACACCATTTATTAAATAGGGAATCCTTTCCCCATTGCTTTTTTTTTTTTTTTTGTCAGGTTTGTCAAAGGTCAGATGGTTGTAGATGTGTGGCATTATTTCTGAAGCCTCTGTTCTGTTCCATTAATCTGGATCTCTGTTTTGGTACCAGTACCATGTTGTTTTGGTTACTGTAGCCTTGTAGTATAGTTTGGAGTCAGGTAGCATGAAGCCTCCAGCTTTGTTCTTTTTGGTTAGGATTGTCTTGGCTATATGGGCTCTTTTTTGGTTCCATATGAAATTTAAAGTAGTTTTTTCTAATTATGTGAAGAAAGCCAATGGTAGCTTGATGGGGAGAGCATTGAATCTATAAATTACTTTGGGCAGTATGGCAACCTACAGAATGGGAGAAAACTTTTGCAATCCATCTGACAAAGGGCTAATATCCAGAATGTATGAAGAACTTAAACAAATTTACAAAAAAACCCCCAAACAACCCCATTAAAAAGTGGGTAAAGGATATGAACAGACACGTCTCAAAAGAAGACATTTATGCAGCCAACAAACATGAAAAAAAGTTCATCATCACTGGCCATTAGAGAAATGCAAATCAAAACCACAATGAGATACCATCTAATGCTAGTTAGAATGGTGATCATTAAAAAGTCAGGAAACAACAGCTGCTGGAGAGGATGTGGCCAGATAGGAATGCTCTTCAACCATTGTGGAAGGCAGTGTGGCAATTCCTCCAGGATCTAGAACCAGAAATACCAGTTGACCCAGCAATCCTATTACTGGGTATATACCCAAAGGATTATAAATCATTCTACTATAAAGTACACATATGTTTACTGCAGCACTGTTCACAATAGCAAAGTCTTGGAACCAATCCAAATGCCCATCAATGATAGACTAGATAAAGAAAATGTGGCACACATACACCACAGAATACTATGCAGCCATAAGAAAGGATGAGTTCATGTCCTTTGCAGAGACGTGGATGAAGCTGGAAACCATCATTCTCAGCAAACTAAGACAGGAACAGAAAAGCAAACACTGCATGTTCTCACTCATAAGTGAGAGTTGGCCAATGAGAACACATCAACACAGGGAGGAGAATATCATACACTGGGGCCTGTTGGGCGGTGGGAGGCTAGGGGAGGGATAGCATTAGGAGAAATACCTAATGTAGATGATGGGTTGATAGGTGCAGCAAACCACCATGGCATGCGTTATGTCTATGTAACAAGTCTGTGCATTCTGCACATGTACCCCAGAACTTAAAGTATAATAATAAAAAAAACTTAATACAGATGAGATCAGGAACATATGTATATAATTACATAAGTCATGCATGTTTTACATGAGCATAGAAAGAAATGTAAAAAGATCTGCACAAAATTGATGTTTCATATACTCTGTTTCTTGACTTTGAAAAAATGATGTTCTCATTTTCAAATTTGAAAAGGAAACTTCAATAAAATGTGTATATGTTTTTAAAAAAGAATTTCCATGAGGATATAATCTAAAAACAATGAACCTGAATATAGACTGCAGGTATTAATGACAAAAACTTAAGCGAAAACCAAATAAGCAACAAGAAACATCCATGATTCTGGTCCTCATCCACTATGATTCTATTTTTCAGAATTATAAGGTTGGTTATTTAGTTACATGCTTTTGAGCACCATGGAGAGTAGATAGAGTATAACTGGAAGGAAAAGACGATGAGAACCAGCCTTTAATGTATAAAATAAGAAGTATTTAAAGAAGACAACTTGTTTTACTTGAGTTCTGCTTTGAACAGAAGCTGAGAAGCTGACACTTAAATAAATTACTTTTCAGGGATTTAGGTTAAAATATGAGAATAAACAGGAATTCCTAGAAGTACTATATTAAATACAAGGCACATAATCTTTAACAATGAGCAATGAATGAATAAATAAATATGGTGTTTGGTTGGCCTTAATGTAAACCAATACACATAGTGAAAGTATTGTTGTAAATCAAGTATTTACTATAAGCGAAGTTCAAATTATTCAATTCTAGTGAAGGGAAAAACCAAGTTTTCTGATGATTAGAGGAAATAAGTACATGTTCTGAAATCAAAATGAAGTTAAATGCTATATCCTGTTTGTGGAGAAAGTATTAGATCTGCCTATCTCAAGTAGACAACAAGAAAGAACCAAATGAATTTTGGGAATCTTGCTAAACAAACCATTTGATGATACAGGAGATTGAAACAAATGTGGAAAGGATGTTATCCTCCAGAAAAACAAACAAACAAAATTTAATACAGATGAGATCGGGAACATATGTATATAATTACATAAGTCATGCAGGTTTTACAAACAAACACAACAACCAATTACATGGAGAACTTGAAATATTATTGCCCTACTACCTAGAGAAGGAGTAAAAGGAACAGCTTCAGGACTGGAGTTATAGGATCTGTTGTGAATTCCTGTTTGGCTATTTGGTTTTTCTGTGACCTTGGATGGGGTACTTATCCTCTTTAAGGTATACCTTCTTAACCTTAGAATAAGGGGAGAAAGGTGCTGCCCTATAGACATTAAATTTATATAAAAATACTATAGAATGTGAGGCATTATTTCAAGAAAGAAACTCCCAGATAACAAAAGTGAAGGTTTAACTCTAGAATACATTTTTGATTAGAAACCACATAATTTAAACTTCAAAAATGACCACCGTTATGGAATTTTAAGACTTGGGTATATAGTACCTATCCACGTAAAAATTATAGACTTAAGTTGATAGTTGATATAGTTTAGGTTTGTGTCCCCTCCCAAATCTCATGTCCAAATTGTAATCCCCATTGTTGGAGGAGGGGTTGGGTAGGGGGTGATTGGATCATGGGGGTGGATTTCCCCCTTGGTATTCTTCTGATAGTGAGTGAGTTCTCAGAGATCTGATGATTTACAAGTGTGTAGCACCTCCCCTCTTCTCTCTCTTTCCTCCTTCTCTGGCCATGTAAGATGTGCCTACTTTCCCTTCACCTTCTGCCATGATTGTATGTTTCCTGAGGCCTCACCAGCAAACTTAAAATCCTGGCGGAAGGCGATGGGGAAGTAGGCACGTATTCATGTACAGCTTGCAGAACTGAGTCAATTAAGCCTCTTTTCTTTATAAATTACCCAGGCTTGGGTATTTCTTTATAGCAATGCAAGAACAGACTCATACAATAGCAAATACAGCAAGAAAAAAAAGCTCTATTTTTTTTCTATTTTTCATCAGGTTGTATATGCTTAGGAGATGTTGTAAATGTTTAGTTTATGGCTGAAGCAAAGCAAGTTTGAGAATAGAAGTTTGTTTGTTTGTTTGTTTTTGGTGAAATAGGACAAAGTGGCCAAACTTTTAAAAAACAGACACAAGGATGATAAAAATGGTAACGTGATTTATTGAATCATACAATTGATTAAATAGCCAAACATGGACTTATAATTGGAGGATGCAATGTATGGTGATGTGGGTAACAGCAATGATTATATGGGATGGGAAACCAAAGGACTAAATTTTAGTTGAATAATCACTCTCTGAGTTACTCATAGTCTGTTTCTTCATTGAGAAATTAGGACAATGGCAAAGCATTTCTCACAGGATAATTTTGAAGACAAAATGAGTCAATATAAACTTAGTAAATAGTTAAACTCTGTGTAGCAAACATATTTAGCACGAAAATTATGTCCAGCAGTGTTAGATATTGGGCACACAATGATAATTAGACATAGTTTGTGTTTTTAAATAACATACAATGTAATGGGTTATTGTGATATCTTGATGCCATTTAATATAGATGTGTGCAGAGTGAACTTGGAGCACAGAAGGACCACTGAACCCAGCGATATTTTCTAGAGAAAGACTTTAAGATAAAAATCATAATATAAAACAGCATATAGATTTTAGTTATTAAGATTTACACCCATAAAATGGTGAATGACAAGGAAATTATCAAGATATTTAAATATAAAGTTTAAAATGTGAAATCACAAATAAAAAATCTTAAAAATTAACCTTTAGCACACACATCAGCCATGTTATTCTTTGATAAAAATGTACTGCAAGCCAAGTCCGGTGGTATACACCTATAGTCCAAGCTACTCAGGACACTGAGGTGGAAGGACTGCTTTGAGCCCAGGTGTTCAAGACTGTAGTATGCTATGATGACGTCTGTGAATAGCCACTGTGCTCCAGCCTGGGCAACACGGTGACACCCATCTCTAAAAAAAATTAAAAAGATCACTTGGACTCGGGAAGGGGAACATCACACACCGGGGCCTATCATGGGGAGGGGGGAGGGGGGAGGGATTGCATTGGGAGTTATACCTGATGTAAATGACGAGTTGATGGGTGCTGACGAGTTGATGGGTGCAGCACAGCAACATGGGACAAGTATACGTATGTAACAAACCTGCACGTTATGCACATGTACCCTAGAACTTAAAGTATAATTAAAAAAAAAATTTATAACACACACAAAAAAAGAGTGATGCAGTAGGACTTTTGATAAACTGCTAATATATGCAATCACTGCAAATGTTTAAAAGATAAAGAGATGTTTATTTCAGTCTGTAAAAAATGTGGAAACAGAAATAATATGTAAAATCAGCTAAATTAATCCACATATTTGATATCTCAGAGTAGATGTTCTCACCTCCCCCCTCCAAACAAAAGCATAATGGTTAATGTTAATATTCTGGACATACTTTATGGTCAATTCCAGTGACCATGTTGTTGCTCTGCTTCTTTGCTCCTACTCAATAAAGCATATATCTAAGACATTTATAATTGAATAAAAAGAGCTAATAGAATTAATGAGAAAATTTGGTGAGTTGGCCAGATATGAACTACATAAACAAAGGAATCAATAGATTTTCTTTACTCTAGCAAGAAATGTCTACAAACACTACCTTTATAATAGTGATAAAACTGTAAAATACTTAGAACTAAATTTAAAAAGAAGAGTAGCAGACCTGTACAAAGACCATATGACATCTAATTAAAATATTCAAACAAAATTTGAATAAAGGATTAGGCATAGCATGCTCTTGGGTGAGGGAGGCAATATTATGAAAATATCAACTTTCCCCAAATTAACATATATATTTAATGCCATTTTATTTAGAAAGCCAACAAATTTTTTAATTGGATGAAGTTATCTGATATTTTACATGGAAAAAAATGTATGAGAACAGTCAATAAAAATGCAAGAAGGATGAATTACAAGGAGGCTTTTAAAAAATATCAGGGCATATAATAAAGCCCCTCTAATCAAGTCATTACAAGAAAAGATGATTAGTAGAAGAGAATATGAAATAAAGACTATGATAAATATAATGAATTCATATTGCTAAATATAGTGGCTGCAATTTATTCTGGAAAAGAATAAAAATGGACCCCACCTTACATCATGTTCAGAAATAAATTTCAGGCAGACTGAAATGTACAAAGAAAAATAAAAATGTGTAAATGACTCAAAAATATGGTGGTTAGAAAATCTCCTTATACTAATAATCCGTTAGCTATACAGAAAAAATAATGGGTTTTACTTAATCACTTACCAATTGAAAACCTATGTATGAAAATCCATACCCAAAACAGAGTTGGTAAACACACAGAATATCTAGAAAACACATGTAATAGTGATGGTTAATGTCTATATAAACAAGAAAGTTGGCAAGCACAGGCAAAGAGAAAAATAGACAGATGTTATGAATATGTGACTCACAGAAGAGGAAATACAAATGACCAACAAACAAAGAGATACTTAAATATACATACAGAAAGTAAAAATGAGATATAACTTTATAAATACTAGAATAGCAGAAATTAAAGACTGGTAGCACAAATTATTGGTAGGAATATAGTGAAAAAGTTACTTATCTATTGTTGATATAAATGGATGCTTTCAAAAAGTCTCTAGAAAAATTTAGAAATGCTGTGTTGTAAATTTATACCATAGAATAAAAAAGCATATACATATAAGAAAACATTTATTATGGCATTTTTGTTCTGTCAAAAATCAGAAAAGAAAGTATTCATCATTAGGGTATATCCATACTTTGGAATACTAGGCAGCTGTTAAAAAGCAAATGTCAGAGCGATACTGGATATCTTGGAGTGATTGTTATGAGGTATTATTGTGTGAGAAAAATGGAAGATTAATAATTTGGCTCAGTTTTAATAAAACAATGAAAATAAATTCTGTATACATATCTGTACACAATATTTCTGTTCACATTTAGGTCTTTGTATAAGAGAAAATATGAGAGGAAACACACCAGGTTGCTAATGTAGGTTAACTGAGGAGTTGGGGTGAGATGCTATTGTAGATGGAGGTTGGAGGAGACAAGCAAAGAATAAGGGTTGTGTCAATGGCTCCACATTTTCATCAGTGTCCTAAGCTCTTTCTATTTGTTCATCATCTTTAGCATGTGGTTTTAATCCCAATGATCACCATAGGGATGCATTGTATCCAGGAAAGGAATAAGGGAAAGAGGTAGTGCCTGCATCAGAAAGGTGAAAACTTTCTCCAACCTTCCCAGCAGACGTTCTCTTACATGTTTTTGTTCAAAACCATGCAATATGCTGCACTCACCTGCAAGGGAGATATGGACTTTTAGCTGAGTACAGAGCGGCAGACTCTCTCCTTAACCAACTTTCATCAGGCTCCTCTGAACCTCTTCTCTAATGGGCCTTGACCTTGTCCCCAATCCTGTCTTTGGCCTGCTCAGTCCAATCTTAGCAAAAATTCCTGCTAAGTCAGTTCAGCGAGAATTCTCCCACTTTTGATACTTGATTAACCTTGATATCTGATCAAGTTCCTCATCCCCCACCTTTAATTTATGTCCTTGGCCTGACTTCAGAAAGAATCCCTTTACCATTGATGACTCCTCTTGGTAACTTTTCATAGACTGAACCCTTACTCTGAAACTGGGCTACAATCCCCAGCTGTCTTCGCTGTATTCAGAGTTGAGCCCAATCTCTGTCCTATATTGCAATAGTCATGAATAAAGTCTTCTCTACTGTTTTAACAAGTATCAGAAATAATACATCTCATTTACTTCCATGTTCAGTTATAGCATAGTTTTTCTTTGTCTATGGCTATTCTGGACAGAATTAGGGTTCTATTAGCTGAGCAGGAAAAAACGGATGGTTAATGGAGAAGTAACTGTGTCGGTGACACCGAAGATCTCCTTATTCTAAAAGCTAGTCATTGCCATTTGAGAAGCAAATGCTGACACAGGGCATAAATCCTTGTGAGCTCAGAACTTACATTTAACTGCCATCTCTGACAGCAATATACCTGGGAACTCAGTGAAACAAAGCTTGTAAAACTTTCTACCTACATATTTTGTAGGAGTATTGTGAAGTTTTAATTAGCCAATGGTTACAAAGTCATTCAAAGAAATTCACTGCAAGCAGATAGTACTTTGGTAGATAATGTGTGAGTAATTTTACAAAACTTGGATAACTGTCAAGTAATTAAAGGCAAATGCACTGTAGATGCAGTGATGTGAGTTCTCTTAGTGTTCATCAGACGTTGACACACCCATTGAAGAAAGAGCAGATCTCATGCTGTTCTGAAATGGTTCTTGAAAAATTCTTATTCCTCTTTTAAAATCACTTTCACCATCTGCTGGTAAAAGAATTGAGAAGACTGTCTGTGAACTTAGCAATTAAATGTGCTAATACAGTAGCAGGAGAAAATGATTGTCACACCTGTTTTTTTTTGAACAAAACAAAATTCTGCTACCACCCTCAAACCAAAAAACACCATCTGTTTTTCTGTGAAAACAAAACTTCAGATTTTTAAAAGAAAAACAAACTCAACTACATTTTCAGATATTATTATGTGTAATGAAAATGTAGTCATTTTATAACTCTCTTAATTGTCAGGAAAATTAGGGTCTCTAGGCAAAGAATTATCGAATCAATATTATTGTTCATTTTCTCTCCTATTTTTTGATTTCAAGAAGATGGAGGAGGGGGAGGAACATGGAAGTAAATGAGATGTTTTATTTTACTTCATCAGTGAAATTCTTTATCCACCAACAAAATATAAGGATTATGTATTTTTCTCAAGATGTATTAGTATATGAAAATCAGCATGTATAAAGCCAATAAAGGAATACATTGCTAAAGAATTCTTTACAAAGAATCCACTAAAATAGAATGCAATAAAATGGAGCTTTTTGACTCTGCTATAGGATACTTGAAAATGTTTAGCAAATATAGAACAAAAATGTTTTTTTAAAAATGTAGCTAGTATGCATAAATTGGTGGGAAACTGGCATCTAGCTTTCTGATCACTGTTATTCATGTATTATTGACTGTCACTTAAATCTCATGCTTTTATCTTACAGCGGAATTATAATTGAGCCTAAATTTTAAAATTTGTACATATGATTGAGATATTAAAGTTTTAAAATCACTAAGATTATATTATAACACTTGAGACATTATGAGAGCTTCCTGGCCTCCCAAAAATTGTTACAAATAAAATCACCCTATGTACTTAACTTGTGGTGGAGTCATATCTTTCACTGTTATGTTCATTGTGAAAACCATGTACATTAAATTAAGAAATTTGTGAGATTCATGGAGTTCTAGTTTTGCAGTGTTTTTTTGTTTTTTTAAAAAACATACCCCTCCTTGTGACTGGGGTTCTTACTCAGACTTAATTTTTAAAATTAATATACTTTTTTTTTTTTTTTTGATACAGAGTCTTGCTCTGTCACCAGGTTGGAGTGTAACAACCTCCACCTTTGGGGTTCAAGTGATTTTCCTGTCAGCCTCCTGAGTAGCTGGGTCTACAGGTACATGCCATCATGCCTAGCTAATTTTCGTATTTTTAATAGAGACGGGGTTTCACTATGTTGGCCAGGATGGTCTCAATCTCTTGACCTCGTGATCCGCCCTCCTCAGCCTCCCAAAGTGCTGGGATTACAGGCATGAGCCACCGTGCCCGGCCTACAATGTTTTAATTAAATATTTTTTCTAGCACCTATTCTATGAAGGTAAACAGGATAATGTGGTGCTTTAGGTTTTCTTCTATATTGTATAGTTAACATTATATGTCGCCCAAAGTTATGTTAACACTTGCTCTAAATTAAGCAATAATAGCAGCTAGTAAGTTTTTAATCCAGATACTATTTTATTACTCTAACAATATGTAAAATTTAAGACTCAACATTTTTAGTAAAACTAATATTATTTCCAGATAATGTAGTCTACCATATCAAGACTTTCAATATATTCTTTCTTGAGATGGTGATATATAAGAGTATTCAGGAAGGGTTATATTATCTTAGTACCTGGTAAGCTTCTGACAGTTATAAAATAAATGAAACTTCAGGTTAATAAATCTTTTCTGTGGTTTAATGATTTTGTGTAGGTCAATGAACCCTGAAATAGGGCTTCCTATGAGAAAAAGTTCCTGAAGTTGAAGTATCTGTGTTAATGTAATAGCTAGAGATTTTTTGTCTGTTCTGGTTTCAAATACTGAGGTTGCTTAGTATCATTCACGTACATGAGTTTCTCTTTTTGCACCAAATTGAGATTGAATTTAACATTGTAATAAGCAGCTCACAAAAATAAAATTAAGTATCACTTGGACAAAGTTACATGAAGGATTCTGATTACCTGCTGTGCCCATCTTACCCACGGTAGTATATTGTCTTGTCAGCTCAAGTCCACCTCATCAATATATCTCTAAGCAATAATACAAAATTGCGTGTGTGTGTGTTTTGTGTTTTAATTAGTAACTACACAGATAAGAAAAATATTAAGAATAACCAAATATATACTATGAATTAGATGACTCTTGTTTTTCAAGCAATTAACTTTAACTTATGTTTTTGTATTACAAATTCCAAATGCTATATAATAGTGTTCTACCCTCCCCCGAAAATAAATTAGTGTTTTCCCTAAAAATCTTGAGTGGATTAAAGAACACTGTGCTTTTATTAGTTCCTATTACTAGCTCTGTAGTTGCCTTAAGGTCATACTTTAACTTCAGCATCTATTTCTAGAATTTTATTTCTATATAAATCCAAGTCAAATACTACATGTTCTTACTTGTAAGTGGGAGCTAAATAATCTGTACACACAGTTGTAGAGTGTGAAATGATAGACATTGGAGACTTGGAAGGATGAGAGGTGGGGAGGAAGGTGGGGGATGAGAAATTACTTAATGGTTTCAATGCATGCTATTTGGGTGATGGCTACACTAAAAGTCCAGACTTCACCGCTATACAATATATCCATGTAACAAAACTGCACTTGTACCTCTTTAATTTATACAAATAAGAAAAATAAAAAACAAATGTAAACATGAAAAAAATTCTAGGTAATGATAGAATTTCAAAGTATGTCCTTTCTTAATATGCTTTTCAAAAATGCCTGTGTAGTACGGTGAATACACCACACTATTAGTGAAATGTCCTATATCTGTGCCTGATCTTGTCACACTTAGCTCAGTTCTCTGTGTTAGTGTGACACGTGACATGTGGTGCTGGGTTTCTCCAACCATGCCCTGGTGTTTTGGTGGATGAGGTACTTTCAGATTGGGGAAGATGCTGAGGCAGACTCCTCTAATTGTACAGAAATCATAAAACTCTTTGTCATGTCCTGTGTGTTACTATAAAGTGTCTTCTTTGCTGAGGCCACTGGTTAATAAGGATAAACATTTTTTTTTTGTATAGGTTAAAATCCCACAAAATGTAGCAAATAAATGGTATTGCAAACTTTAAGAAATGTGAACTTCCCAGTGAGTGATTGACAGTAATTATCAGTCTCAAAGAAAAGCTGAATTATAGTGTGTTTTATTTTCATTTTTCCTACAATGTAACTTCACTGCAATTACCTCATTTTTTGAGTTACTCAATTATCTTCTTGACTTGGAAGCTGGTGTTTACTTCACCTATTTTGTAGTGGATTAGTATCTTTTGTATTTAACTTTTTTGTTACAGAGACCTATAATCCAAACAAAATAACCACCTTAAAAACACAGACTAGGTGGATGATAGTACTACAAAATTATGTTTTTGGGTTTTTTTTAGGGCAGTGTCAGTTTTTTCTTTGGAAAGTGTATAGTGCTCTCCCACGGCAATAGGTTCTTAGAACACTGAACTGGCTCAATCACTATTTATTTCTCTCTTCACTTCAAGAAGAACCTATTGCTTCATGGAGGAAATGATAAATATAAGGAGGAGATGCAATGAAGAGATACTTTTATAGTCTTGCCTTGGATATTGTTTTCTGCCTTTTTATTGACTACTAAATTAAGTAGAAATCTAGCCAGACTTTGGTCTTGGTTCTCTGGGCTATTTTAACATAACATGCATTTTTATTTTTATAAAATATAAAAGAGGAGAAATGATCTAAAAAACTTCATCTTGGGTGCAAAAACAGGTGCTTGGTTCTTTATATGACCATATATATAATTATACACATAATCATGTATTTAATCTGGAAGAATGCCTGATTCTGAGACATGTAAATGATACCTCTTAAATTCTTATTTATATAATACAATTTTCTGTAGCATTAGTTATGCAATTTTGAAGGCAATAGAAAGAATCTTAAACATTAATCAATTGGAAAACTATGGTATAGATACATGAAGTTTATAAATAAAGAGATAAAGATGTTAGTTGCTTTTTTCTTTTCTGTTAATAGTAGAGTGCAAGTACTGTGTTTCTGAAAGTCTTTTTGTTTCTGATGGGCTTATCTGTGTTAGTTCTTGAAGTTTATCATGTTGATCTGAGCAAGAAAAAATATTTAATTACTGAAAATTGAGGAAAGAATAAGTTAACGAGTTAATATCAAAAGTTGACCGCAAGAACAGGGAATAAAAATATAAAAACTCTGAAAGTGGCATGCAAAGTGAATTGAAGATGAAAAAGTTTGATATAAACCTTAGGTATTTAACATTTTACATTTTATTAATCCTTTTATCATTGAAAGTCTCATAGCTTCTTTATCATTACCTAATAGAGAAAAAATAATTAATGAAAACACTGAAATATTATTAGGTTGGACATTTTTACATCAGAGAGTCTGGGGTGTAAAATAGGCTGTGTAGATATCTGTCTTGGCTCCATCTGTCTACCTTCCTGTCAGTCATCACCTAAACAGATGACAGCATTTGCAGAGACCTGGGACTACATATGTGTGCACACACATAAAAAAAGAAGGGTGGGGAAATGTAGCAGTATAGATGAGAATTATTTTCTTTGGCAATTAGTTTTCCTCACCACTTAGCCATCAGTAACACTAGGAAGAAGTCAAGTTGCTACTCTGGGCTTGGCCATCTTTGGTAATTACATTGTTTAAAATGCTTCATGTGTTTTCTCAAGTGTATATTAGTTAATATTTATTTAGCTTTTTAAAAAATATTAGGTAAATATTGCTCCTTACAGACAGCTCAGACTAAAGCCATAAACATTAAGATCAATCAGTTTACAAAATAGGTGTGCCCAGTGATTAGTTTGGTAGGGGTACCAATGAAATTATGGCACATTGTTAGCTTTGTGTACTGGTTTCCTGGTTTATTTTGAAATTTGTAGTATATGCCTTAGTGTCATCCGGAGAAAGAAAAAATGATAAACTATGTTTCCTTCAAACACCATCTTTACTTTTCCTTTTTCTTCTATGCCCTTCGTGTCCTTTCCTTCTATAGCTTTTGTTTTCCAGACAAAGTTGCCAAGGCTTTCCTGTGTGATTCTGACTTTTCCCTGTCTTTACCATGACATTAATTTTCATCTTACATCCAATTACTGTTGCCTAATTTGAGCCATGACATTTACGCATATAGGTGCACGTTTATTACAGGCATGTATGTTACTCTTTGTTATTTTCAGGACTTGATTTTTGGGTAAGAAAACAGTTCATGTTGGTGAAGTTTCTTCTTTTTAAAACATCAGGCTTCTTTTATTGTACCCATTTTGTTTTACAAAATCTTTCTAAAACATATTTGCCTGTAAAAAGCACAGAATTTAATCTCTTCTTGGGAAGATCATTTGTGTAAGCATCACTCTTCCAGTGTTCCATGAAGCCATTGGGGAAAAATCTACGTGTATGACTGCTTTATCCTGCATCACATATCCTCAGTTTGTATTGAAGTTGGTGATTCTTCTGACTTTCTTTTTATTAGATCTCACTTCTCAGTTAGTCTTTTTCTGAGATCTTTTTTTTCATCCCTAGAACTATCAGCATCTAATTTGCAGCATTGGTCATTTAGGGCAAAAGAAGATTCTACCTTTCCTATAAAGCATATGTGTGTCGTAAAGAAGGTTGATGGTAGAGAACTGGCTCGAAGCCTGCATCCATTTAATAGCTGTATGGCATTTATTTATTTTTCGCTTTTCAATCCCCATTGACTGGCCATCTGCTATCTACTGGTTATTATAATAGGTGCTGCGTGTAGAGCAGAGAAGAAACAGACTTGGACTTCATGGAGCTACCAAACTAGTATGAGAAGAACATCCAGAAAAAATAAAGTTATTATTTTAAAAACCAGAACAAATTATATAACTGATAAGGGTTTAATATCCAAAATACACAGAGAATTCTTATAACTCAACAACAAAAAAATCAAATAACTCAATTAAAAAATGGGCAAAGAAACTGAATAGGCATTTATCTAAAAATGATATACAAATGGCCAATGAGCATATGAAAAAAATGCTTAACATCACTAATCATCATAGAAATGAAAATCAAAACCATGAGATATTACCTCATACGCATTAGAATGGCCACCATCAAAACAAACAAACAAAATAAATGTTGGCAAGAATGTGGAGAATTTCAAACCCTTGTGCACTGTTGGTAGGGCTATAAAATGGTGCAGCAGCTGTGGAAAATAGTACAGAGGTTCCTTGAAAAATGAAAAATAGAACTACCATATTATCCAGCAATTTTGTTTCTGGGTATGGACATAAAATGATGGAAAGCAGAGACTTGAAGAGATATTTGCACGCCCTTTTTTCATAGCAATATTACATAAAACAGGCAAGAAGTGAAAACAACCCAAATGTCCATTCATGGATGAATGGATAAATAAAATGTGGTATATATATGCAATGAAATATTATTCAGCCTTAAAAAGGAAGTAATTCCTGTCACATGCGACAACATGGATGAAAGTTGAGGACATGCTAAGTGAAATAAGCCAGTCACAATAAGACAAATGCTGTATGATTCCACTTATATGAAGTATCCAAAGTTGTTAAATTAATGGGACAGAAAGTAGAGGGTGATTACCATGGACTAGAGAAAGAGGGGAAAAGGTGTTGTTGATTACTAGGTATGGAGTTTCAATTTTGCAAGATGAAAAAGTTTTGAAGATCTATGTTACAACAATGCGAATGTACTTAACAACTGAATTGTACACTTAAAAATGGCTAAGATAGTAAATTTTATGTGTTTTCCTAGCATAAAAGTACATAAAACAAAACCAAAAACATATTATAAAAATAATTACCAGGAGTCTTAAGGTCTTTAGTGTTGTATTAGTCAGGGTTCTTTAGAAAAACAGAACCAGTGGGATACATATATATATATGATTTATTATAAGAAATGATTATGGAGGCTGAGACATCCCAAGGTATAGAAAGAATGTGTGACTTGTAAGGAGGCTTGATGGTAGAGAGCTAGCTGGATCAAAGCCTGTGTCTGCCTGCTTGACCAGCTCTATGGCATTTATTTATTTCTTGCTTTTTAATCCCCATTGACTGGCTGTCTGTTATCTACTGGTCATTATAATAGGTGCTGGGTCTAGAGCAGCTCTCCTTCTGTAGTTGGCAGGCTGGAGACCTGGGAGAGTTGATGATGTGACTCCTGTCTAAGTCCAAAGGCCTGGAAACCAGGAGAGCCAATGGTATTAAGTTCATTCTGAAAGCCAGCAAACTTGAAACCCAAGAAGAGCTGATGTTTCCATTGGAGTCTGAAAGCAGGAAAAGTTTGATATTCCAGCTCGGACAGTCAGGCAGAATGTGTTCCCTCTTACTCATGGGAGGGTCAGCCTTTTCGTTCTATTCAGGCCTACAACTGATTGAATGAGACCCATGCACAGTAGGGAGGGCAATCTGCTTTACCGAGTCTGCGGATTCAGATGTTAATTTCATTCAAAAACACTCTCACAACCTACACCCAGAATAATGCCTTACCAGATATCTGGCCACCCCATGACCCTGTCAAGTTGACATGTAAAATTAACCACCACAAGTGCTGAGCAGTAAATGATGGTAAACAGATTGGGAGGACCTACTGAAATGGGAGATTTAGAGATGATATTTAAGGTAGATCAGGAGTGATGAGTAGTACTCAGCCATGGGGACAGGCAATCACCTGACTTCTGCTTAGCTCACCCTATGGGTGTAATGGAGCATGGGCTCTAGAGCTAAGATGCTGAGGTGTCACTGTTGTTGTTATCACATAAAACATGTATATCATTTAAGGATTACAATGCAAACAACCAAATATCAACCACTCAAGTCAATAAATAGATCATTTACAATACCCTGGAAGCTCCCATGACTACAATACATTCTCTCTTCTTTAAGGGAAATCAGTATCCTGACATTTGTGTCATTTGCTTGCTTTTTTGTATTTTTATAATCTATGTATATATTGCTAAATGTACTTTGTTCTGCCAGTTTTGTGTGCTATATGCATGGAATCATTCTGAATATATTAGTCAATCTTTAAAGTGGCCTTCTATATCTCTAATTGTCTTATTTGCCTTATTTCCAAGGTCTCCTGGAGTCTCATTATTGCTCTCATATACTTCTATGAACAACATTTACCTCTAGTTGATTTCTCTTGGCTTACAGATTTGTAAATGTTTGTATTAGAATCCCTTTGCATTAAAGTCATGCTTACTTCAGATCTCAAATATTAGGGACTGCCTGAATTTTCATGTTGGCTTTGACACTTGTTACCTGTGTAATCTTGTGAAAGTTACTTAACCTCTTTGCTCTGAGGAATGGCAATAATAGTAGAACCCATGCTTGGAGTTTGTGAAGAT
Organism: Theropithecus gelada; assembly: GCF_003255815.1. NCBI lineage: Eukaryota > Metazoa > Chordata > Mammalia > Primates > Cercopithecidae > Theropithecus > Theropithecus gelada. The sequence goes on along the minus strand of NC_037679.1, from coordinate 21,074,425 downwards.
GAAAGAAATTTAAAAAATCTTTAAAGTGCTTACCACAGTGCCTGGTAAATAACAGTGCTCAATAATTATTAAGTTATTATAACAGCAAAGGGTTCTCGTGTAGATTAAATGAAAGAAACTTTCCAGAGTGCCTGTAAGGCGCATAGTAGGTACTCAGTCATTCTTAGTATTATTTATTTATTTTCCCCTTTCTGTCAGATTATGTTGCTGCTTTCCAGATGTTTGTGGTTTCTATAAGTCTGATAGCTGGATAAATGGGAGTTTCTATAAAGTGTGCTTGTATATATCCTTATGTACCTGTACTCCCATCTCACCTCTTTACTCTACAAGTCGTTTTGAGGCTTACTGTTTCAGGATTTGTGCTTAGCTCTTAAGATCCAAAAGCAAATTGCACGCCCTTGCTTCAATATAGGAAAGTCTTGTAGGGTACACAGATATATGAAGCATGATGTATTACAGTTATCATTTATATATCGAGGAGATGAGAGCAACTTAATTTTCAGGGGCCAGAGAATTGACCTTCTTAGAGCATGTATTGTTGGAGCAGAACTTTGAAAGAATGGGTAGAAAATGGCCCAGTGAATCAGAGTGGGCTTTTCAACAAACTGACCAAATGAAAAGTGTATATGCTAATTTCCAAAGCGGAAACATCAGAACACATCCTTATTTTTCAGGTTTTGTGAGAAGATTGAGATGAAACGAATGACAAATTTCTTAATTTTGGCAAGATCTTGTTTTGCCTACCCTATTAATTCATTAGACCAGTACTTTCCAGTAGAACTATAATGTGAGCCAATGTATAATTTTAAGTTTTCTAGTAGCTACATTAGACAATTAAAGAGTGCAGATTAATTTTAATGATAGATTTTATGTATCCAACATATTGAAAATACTATTTTACCATGTAGTCTATATAAAAATTATTAATAAGTTTTTGTTTTGGTAGTGTTTTCAAAATTTGGTGTGCTGTTTATGGTAATAATATACCTAGTTCAGAGTCTAGATTTTCATCACAAATATGTGATCTGTATTTAAATTTTATAAAATTACAGTTAGAAAATAGATTTACATACCTGCATTGTTTAAAACATATATAAAATTTTGAAATAACGGAATCAGATATGTTTTAAAATTAAAATTAATAACTAACTTTCTCATTCACACATGCTCTATTTCAAGTATTCAGTAGCCACATATAGCTAGTGGCTCCTATCCTGGATAATCTAATATTAAATTATTTTCCCCTTAAATAAATTACTACCATTTTCCTCAATGCATCCAAATGAAAAGCTCATAACCATAATATTCTAGTGGCATTCACTGTTCCCTTTGCCTAACTGCTTCTTCCTCCATTCTGCACAACTTACTTTCTCACCTCTTCAGAACTTTACTTGAGTGTCATCCCACAGAGAGGCCTTTTCTGACCAGCATGCCCATTGCTAGCATCACTTGTACCTCTGTGTAGATGAGAAAAGGATACCCGCTCTGGGGGTATCGCTCTGCAGTTCACAGCTGGACAAGCAGGCAGGCCTTGGGTTGACTGCCTCTAAAGATACCTGACGCATATTGTAATCTATGTGATTGTTACCTCTAAAGCCAGGTGCTTGGAGAATTACCTGGAGTCAGATTTGTGCAGAGTAAGGCCTCTCCCTCTAGGCAGTTTTCAGCCCCCACTGTCTCCCCAACCTGGGCATCTTTGTGTGGTGCCTAAATATGTAATGTCACGTTGAAGCCCTGATGGCCACTCCTCCTACCTCCCCACACACATTTCCTAATCCCTTTGCACTTTATTTTCTCCATACCACCATCTACCACCATCCAGGAGCTGAAAATGTGGGTCCCCTTGTTCACAAAGTATTAAGAATTTTAAGATGGCAACAGCAGGGCATCAAACCAAGCACAGGGTGTCTTGGCTTGGGACCTTATGCAATTACACAGGTTACATGTCTATGAAGCTGGCACTGCCACTATCTGTTTTACTTATTCTGTTTATTGTCTATCTTCCCATACTATAAGGTAACTTCAGTGGGGCCTTGGGCTTTTCTGTTCTGTTCTCTGTTATATTTTGCAGCAGCCAGAACAGATTATTTGTTGAATGAATGAATATACTAAGCACCAGGCTATTGACTTTAAATACATTCTCCACGAAGCCAATTTTACATATAAGGAAGCTGAGTAAGACAACACTGTTAAATCTATTGTCATGTTTCTGTGTAGGTGGGAGCAGGTAAGCTGTTCTATTATAAAGAAGGCAAAACTAAGGCTCAGTGAAATTGAGTAACAAGAGTAGCGATTTCATTGCCAGGGTATTGCTCTTTTTATCCGGATCTTACTTTAGGCAATAACTTATTTTTGGCACTTGTGCTTTGAGTGGGTGAAGAGAAAAGTCATGTGAAGAGAGGCAGCCATCAAATGTATTGTGCTGTTTTCTTTCATTTGAAAATGCTGTTTTGATAACATTACATATTTAATGTCTACCATAAATTATCTCATTTGCTCCACAAAATAAGCATATGAAGTAGACAGTGTACTTTTTCCTACTTTATAGATGCGGAATTTGAAACCCAAATCAGGTAAGATCATGCAACTAGTTAAGGGTAGAACTGCCAGAACTCAGGGTTCTTTTATTTTTTCATTTTTAATGTTGAATAACGGTATTAGAAAGTTTGACTAATTCCACACAGAGAAAAATGGATAGTATTTTTTGCCAATTAAACCAAAGATACACATTGTATTCAAATACCAGAGGAAAAAAATTGAATAGCAAGATTTTGGGCTGAATAATGTCATTAATTTCATAAGAGTAGAAATCCAACTAGTCATATTTTCTAGGCAGCTAAAATGACAATATAAATTAAGAGTAATATTGTAATCAACAAGTAACATCTAGCCACACACAAATCTCATTAATGTCTTTTTAAATTTATTTATGGATTAAATGGTAAATTCAAATTACTTTCCAGATACCATTGAAAAACTTAAATGTGTCTGCTAGTCTTTGGCAGTTTAACTTCTAGTAGGGTGTGCCTGGAAGCACAATGCTCAGTAACATTAGGTATCCTTTTTTAAAAAAGAATTCAGTTGCTTTTGGGAGACAAGTTGTTTTTGATTACATGGATGAATTGTATAGTGGTGAAGTCTAAGATTTTGGAGCACCCACCACCCAAATAGTGTACATTGTACCCTATATGTAGTTTTTTTAATCCCTCACCCACCTCCCACCCTCCTCCTTCTGAGTCTCCAAAGTCCACTATACCACTCTGCATGCCTTTGCGTACCAAAAGCCGAGCTCCCACTTGTAAGTGTAAGCATAAAGTATTTGGTTTTGCCTTCCTGAGTTACTTCACCTAGAATAATGGCCTTTAGCTCTATCCAAGTTGCTGCAAAAGACATTATTTCATTCTTTTTCATGGCTGAGTAGTATTTCATGATGTGTCTGTGTGTACATATATATGTAAACACATTTTCTTTATTCACTGTTGTTTAGTGGGCACTTAGGTTGGTTCCATATCTTTGCAATTGTGAATTGTGATGCAATAAACATATGCATGCAGGTGTCTTATTGATATAATGACTTCTTTTTCTTTGGGTAGATACCCAGGAGTGGGATTGCTGGATCAAATATAGATTTACTTATAGTTCTTTAGAAATCTCTGATCTTCTCCCTCCTCTTATCCTCCACTCTCAAGTAGGCCCTAATGTCTGTTGTTTCCCTCTCTGTGTACCTGAGTGACAAAATAATCTGTAAACCAAACCCCCGTGACATGCAGTTTACCTGCATAACAAATCTGCATATGTACCCCAGAATCTAAAATAAAGGTTTTCAAAAAAGAAATCTCCATACTGTTTTCTAAGGTGATTTTACTAATTTACGTTCCCACCATCAATGTATAAGCTTTCTCTCTCTGTCTTTTTTTTTTTTTTTTTTTTTTTACCACATCTATTGTGGTACAAGTGGTTTTTGATTACATGGATGAATTGTATAGTGGTGAAGTCTTTTTGCCAACATCTATTGTTTTTTGTCTTTGTAATAATGGCCAGTTCATACAGGGTAAGGTGGTATCTCACTGTGGTTTTTATTTGCATTTCCCTGATGATTAGTGATGTTGAACATTTTTTCATATATTTGTTGGCCACTTGTATATTTTCTTTTGAGAGATTCTATTCATGCCATTTGCCCACTTTTTCATGGGATTATTTGTTTTTTTTTTCCTTGCTGATTTGTTTGAGTTCCTTGTAGATTCTGGATATCAATCTTTGTCAGAGGCATAGTTTGCTAATATTTTCTCCCATTTTGTGGGTTGTTTACTTTGATGATTATTTCTTTTGCTGTACAAAAGCTTTTTAGTTTAAGTCCAATTTATTTAGTTTTGTTTTTGTTACATTTGCTTTTGTGGTCTTAGTCATAAACTATTTGCTTAGACCAACGTCCAGAAGAATCTTTTGTAAGTTTTCTGTTAGAATATTTATGGTTTTGGATCTTAGATTTAAGTCTTTGATCCATCTTCAGTTGATTTTTGTATAAGGTGAAAGATAGGGATCCAGGTTCGTTCTTCTACACGTGGCTATCCATTTTCCCAGCATCATTTATTAAATAGGATGTGTCCTTTTGCCTATTTATGTTTTTGTACGCTTTGTCGAAGATCAGTTGTCTGTAGGTATTTGGCTTTATTTCTGGGTTCTTTATTCTGTTCCGCTAGTCTATGTGTCCACTTTTACACCAGTGTTATACTGTTTTGGTAACTATAACCTTGTAGTATAATTTCAAGTCAGGTAATGTGATTCCTCCAGATTTGTTCTTTAGCTTAGGTTTGCTTTGGCTATTTGGGCTCTTTTTTAGTTCCATATGAATTTTAATATGCTTTCTCTAATTTTGTGAAAAATGATGTTGATATTTTGATAGGAGTTGCATTGGAATCTGTGGGTTGCTTTGAAGAGTATGGTCATTTTCATGATATTTATTCTTCCAGTTCATGAACCTGGGATGCATTTCCATTTGTTCGTGTCATATGATTTCTTTCAGCAGTGTTTTTTAGTTCTCCCTGCAGAGATCTTTCACCTTCTTGTTTAAGTATATTACAAGGTATTTTATTTTTTATTTTTTGCAGCTATGGTAAAAAGGATTGAGTTCTTGACTTGCTTCTCAGCTTGGTTATTGTTGGTGATAGCAGTGCTACTGATTTGTGTACTTTGATTTGTAACCTGAGACATTGTTGAATTTGTTTATTAAATCTAGAGGTCATTTGGAGGAGTCTTTAGGGTGTCCTAGGTATATGGTTATATCATTGGTGAACAGTGATCGTTTGATTTCCTGTTTTCCAATTTGGATGCCCTTCATTTCTCTCTTGCATGGTTGCTCTGGCTAGGACTTCTAGTACTATGTTGAATAGAAGTGGTGAAAGCATCCTTGTCTTGTACCAGTCCTCAGGGGAAATACTTTCAACTTTTCTCTATTCAGTGTATTGGCTGTGGGTTTTTGTGTATGGCTTTTATAATTTTCAGGTGTTTTCCATCTCTGTCTAGTTTGTTGAGGGTTTTTATTATAAAGGGATGCTGGATTTATTTATTTATTTTTCTATATTTTTATGTGTTTTTGACATGGAGTCTCATTCTGTCACCCAGGTTGGAGTGCAGTGGCATGATCTCGACTCACTGCAACCTTCACCCCTCGGGTTTAAGTGATTCTCCCGCTTCAGCCTCCCGAGTAGCTGGGACTACAAGTGTCTGCTACCACACCTGGCTAAGTTTTATATTTTTAGTTACAGACAGTTTACCATGTTGGTGAGGCTGGTCTCAAACTCCTGACCTCAGGTGATCCACCCACCTCAGTCTCCCAAAGTGCTGGGATTACAGGCATTAGCCACCATGCCCGACCAATGGGTGCTGGATTTTACTGAATGCTTTTTCTGCATCTATTGAGATGATCATATGATTTTTGTTTTTAATTCTGTTTATGTGATGTATTGCATTTATTGACTTGCATATGTTAAGCCATCCTGGTATTCCTGAAATGAAACCCATTATATCATGGTGCATTATCTTTTTTATGTGCTATTGGTTTAGGTTGGCTAGTATTTTGTTGGGGATTTTTACATCTATGTTTCTCATAGATATTGGACTGTGGTTTTCTTTTTTCATTATGTCCTTTCCTGGTTTTGGTATCAGGGTGATGCTGGCTTCATAGAATGACTTAGGGAGGATTCCCTCTTTATTAATCTTTTGGAATAGTTTCAGTAGGATTGATATCAGTTCTTTTTTGTATAGTTTCAGTAGGATTGATATCAGTTCTTTTTTGTATGTCTGGAAGAATTCAGCTGTTAATTGATCTGGTCCAGAGATTTTTTTGTTTTCTAAGTGTTGTTTTTTCTTTCTTTTTTTTTTTTTACTGATTCAGTTTCAGAACTTACTATTGGCCTGTTCAGGTTTTCACTTTCTTCCTGGTTCAATCTTGGGGGCTTGTGTGTTTCCAGAAATTTTTCTATTTCCTTTAGATTTTCTAATTTGTGTGTGTAGAGGTCAGAATTCAGATGTTTAAAATCTGTTTCTCTTTATGTTTTGCTCAAAAGTTGATCTTTCAAAAAATGAGAAATGTTTACCATTTTTTCTATTCTATATAATAAACATACTGAAGAATTTCATATTTTTTTCTTAAAACTGTGATTGTTGTTAAGCTTGTATAAATCCCATAATGAAAGTAAGTATGTACTATACCAAGAATTAGAGTTGATGATATGTTGTATGGACTTTGAAATTGCTGTGGTGTAGCACATCAAGTACTTGGTAAGATGTTAATAAGCGTATAGCTATATGAATTGTTTCCTTAGTTCAAGGATTAAATGGCAGTTTAGTCTAGTGGCTTTTGATGAATTACTGCACAGTAAAATTTTCTAAAGAACTATGTTATAGACAGTGGCTTATGATGAATTTCTATCAATTGAGAAACAGATTGTATTTCTGGGAAAGGTAGCTTGAAATATTTATTATCATTTTGGTGCTTGGGTTTCTTGCCATTTACTATTGAATATTTATTTTTGGAAAATGTAGTCAGAACCAGACATTCTAAAAATAAAATATGCCATCACAGAATTAACATTCTTAGTGTAAGGATATATTAGTAAAGCCTAGCACTTTGCATATAGCACTTCACAGTTCTTTTTCTCATCCTGATTCAGTTGTTGGTGCTGTACAGTCAATAATTAGCAATTTCATGTACTCACGCCAGGCTTGGTAAATGCTTATAAACTCAGTCAAATGAACCTACTTTTTAATAAATCATATCTGATCTGAGATATATATGTGTTCTTCACTTTATACATTAAAAATATTTCTCAAAAAGTACTAACCGTGGAGTCATATATACTTTCAAGAAGTAGAGAATATTGCAAAATCAATCAATTTTATATATTTACACTTTGGTCTATTTACTTATTCTTTTTCTGAGTTAGCCATTGGATTCACTATGTGATAAATGTAGAGCGAGACAGTGGGAAAGGTCCTCTCTAGGGAAACTCACTCTGCTCAGTGTTTGAAACTTAGCTTCTGAGATGCAAAAGAGCATCTCTTTCAAGTGTCATAGACAGCATGGAGAAACATCTGCAGAAGCTGAAGTCATTTTATCTTCTGCGTTTAAGCAGGGTTTTCCCAGGCAAACAATAATCTTGGTATGTGTTTGATGGTCCCAGAGTTTTTAAATATCAGAGTTCAGTTTAGTATAATAAAGATTTACAGGAAGGATCTTATCTTGATTTCAGTTGATATCTGGACTCAACATTAATTCATGATGAGTTAGTTGTTGGCTTTCCCCCAGTACTTAACTTTAATTAGTGTCATTACCGGTGGTGAGGATTAGGCTTTATTTCCCAGTTTTGAATTTCCGAGTTCTTCTGGAGTTTTGTGATCCTGGGTCACCGTTAGCCCAGCTCCTGGGGTCTTTGTGGGCAGACTAGGGGTGCTAGTATTCTCTTCTTTCTGATAAGTATTACCTAAGGCCACAACCCTGGTTTCTGGTTAGGGAAGTTTTGGAAAACAGTGTTTATCTGACTGTCTTGTGCTGTGCAGCAACAGGATTCAGGATAGTGAGTTTGTATGGATTTACTTGGGTATCAAATATCTGTTGTTTTTTTTTTTTTTTTTTTTTAGGTTTTGAGATATGTTGCATAAACTAGGAAAACAATTACACTTAAGATATACAATGAAAATGAGGCATCAGGCTGTGTGACTTTGGGGAAGTCACTTAACCTTTCTGAAATAAAATTCGATGCTAATTTATTTGTCAGAACGGCAACTCAAAGCAAGTGATGGAATTTCATCTACCTGTCCAGTTTTCTCCTTGCTGCTTTTACCACTTAACAGGGATACTTTTCTGTTAAATAACATCTATGTTGTGGAGTTTTAAAATGAGATTAAGAAATACTATGTCTATGTGCTTAGCACAATGCCTAGCTTATAAAGCATTCAACAAAAGGTCAATATTGTTCTTACTGTATCGATTACTATTACAACAGCTGCTCCTTAGATAGATATATAAAGAGACAGGATCTATCTCTGTCGCCCAGGCTGGAGTGCAGTGGTGTGATAATGGCTCACTGCAGCCTCAAACTCCAGGGCTCAAAAGATCCTTAGTCTTCTGTTGGCCTCAGCCTCCCATTAACTGGGACTACAGGTATGCACCGTCACTCCTGGCTAAGTTTTGAATTTTTTTTGTAGAGATGGGGTCTTGCTGTAATTGCCCAGGCTGGTTTCAAACTCGTGGTCTCAAGCAGTCTTCCTGCCTTTGCCTCCCAAAGTGCTGGGATTACAGGTGTAAGAGACCGTACCCATCCAGGAAACATATCTGTTAGACCCTGGGTTAGAGTTCTGCACAAGTAACTTTATTACGTTATCTTATTTAATTCTCATGACAAGCAAATGAGGTAGGTGTTTCCTATCCATTACATAAAGGTGGTAACTATAGCTCATAGCTGTTAAATATGTTTTTAAAGAATCTTTAACAGATTGAACTAGGATTTGAGCTCAATCTGTTTGATCCCAAATTCTGTGTTCCTTCCTTGATACTATGAAGGTTCAGAAATAAATCTAGAAATGAGACAAATTCAGGTTTTCACACGAAGTTTCCCTCCTGATTTAGTACAAGAACCTCCCTTACCCTGAACTCCATTGCTCTTTTTTCACTATGTAGATGTAGCTTGGGGGAAAACTGAATAATAGCCTCAGCTGGGTAAATTCAACTTTCTGTTAGCTTTCATGTTGCCTTTAACCCTGATTGGATTTCTTAGTTCCTTAGTTCTAGGAGACAGCAGTCTGTGGCTGGATAAGCCTGCTAGGATCTAACACTTGACTTGCTGGCTCTATAATACAGCAGAGTCTACCACACAGGATAATTTCCAATGGACCTTCCTAACATATTAAGGAAAAATCTCTCTGCCAGGAAGAAGGCAGCTCTGGAAAGGTTAAGGGAGCTGTTTAGGTGCAGAAAGCCGGAGACTTGTTGAATAGCAAAGAAGTACTTTGGGGGCCTGTTCTGGGCCATTAAAAGAGTTATGGGGCCAGGCGCGGTGGCTCACGCCTGTAATCTCAGCACTTTGGGAGGCCAAGGAGGGTGGATCACGAGGTCAAGAGTTCAAGACCAGCCTGGCAACATGGTGGAACCTTGTCTTAACTAAAAATACAAAAATTAGCTGGGCGTGGTGGCAGGCACCTGTAATCCCAGCTACTCAGGAGGCTGAGGCAGGAGAATCACTTGAAAGAGGAAGGTGGAGGTTGCAGTGAGCGAAGATCGTGCCACTGCACTCCAGCCTGGATGAAAGAGCAAAACTCTGCACAGAGTAATGGGTGTGGATGATATCATGCCTCTCCTTGCTGTTTCATCTTCCACTTTTCACTTTTCACCTCTCGAGTGATTTCTTTTCTCAGTCTTGGGAGGCATCTATTTATCACTGTCACTGAAGGGTTACTACTTTAAAGTTTCTTTGCAAAATCTGAACACAAGTAGAAAAGGAATGTGCCTCAGATCACCTTATCTTTTTGCCATAAATGGTGCTAGTCAGCTGGAATCAATGGGCCGCATTTGTGGTGACATTTTGGAGACTATTCTCCAAACAGGAAAATCTAAAATCCGGTTTTCTCCCTTTAAAATACCATTTGGCTGCTTTTCATTTATGAATACTAGTAATATACATTATTTCAGTAATTGGAGGAGGAAATTAATTTTCTGGTACAAAATTTAATTTGAAATTATTCAATGATTTGTAATGTTATTTGATGTGGTTCAGGTGAAAAAGGTATGAGGCAAAGGGGGAAATTTATACTTAGGTATAAAATTTGTAAGGGATAAAAACATTGGTGAAGCAGAATTATCTTCAAATACATTTTTGTAGGCAGGCAAGAGCCTTGTATATAGAATTTTGATTATCTTTAGAAATGTCCTGGCACATAGCTGATGCAAAAATTGGTCTGCTGTATATTACTTTTTGTGGTCCAGAAGATTTCCCAAAGAAGATAATTCATCTGATAAAGTTGCTATATAAGCCCACAGCACATTTTAAAACAGAAGCCTTTGTAACATTACAAAATGGCAATGACCACCAGGGATGCATGGAGCTAGAGTTAAACTGTACCTTCCAAACTAGAGATTAAAGTAGCTTATTGCCCTTCAGTTTTTGAAACTACTGGGAGAAGCAGAACAGATACAAGTTTTTTTGCATTATATAGAGTTTCACAAAAGACCACAGGCAAGCTGCAATAAAAATTCCATGATAGGTGTGTGGTTTTCTCATTCACTGTTTCCGTAGAATATGCTTATTACAGAAAGACATTAAAAGGTATCCAATTTCACAGCAGCTGGCCAGTGCTAAGTGCTCACACAGCATAAGATCAGACACTGTGCCTTTTTTATTTTATCTATTTGAATTGGAATATTACAATATTTTCATCTGAAATTAAAGTATTTTCATGTATCATATGAACCAAGGTACCTGAGATTTCCAATCTAATATAAGCATACAGCATGAGGTTTCATTTTGGGGTGCTCATAGCAGAGATTAATTATGAGTGCTGAAAGATAACACATGAAATAGATTAGAGTTTCCAATAATCCTAAAATTGAAAAAAGCAGGTAATACACTTTAATCACAGAATACCTTATGAAAAACTATAATTATTTATGATTACAGTTCAACTGATGGTGGCATGAGAAGCAAGAACTTGAACAGTGCAATTTCTTTAGCTATTTTGGCATGTCATGTAAGGAAATAAATGGTCTCTCATCTGTCTGTCTAGTCATTTATTTTATGAAACCAACTATCACCAGGCTTCAATGGGAGACAAATTCTGACTGTATTTACAGAGATGTTGGCACCAAATTACTTCTGCCATGGATCCTCTTAGGATTTAACGTCAAGGCTATCAAAGGAAGTGCTGATCCCATGTGTACCATTGTGCCTCATGGCACCTGACAAATTGGATTACAGACATTGCTATTCATGAGAATTATTTATTCTCTTCCTCATGCAGAGTGATGTAAGAGGAAGCCAAAACATTCTGAAAATATGTTCCAAGGCCTTGAGGAACGTGAATCTGGTGTGGAAGTAAGTCTGTTGGGATATTCACCAAGTCTAATGTCCTAAAGTAATATCCTAAAATATTTAATATATAAATGGTTGCTCTATTAAATGGAACAGTGTAGAGCATGATGATTAGAGTGATTAGGGTCAGCAGCTTTGAATCCAGCAGCTTGAATCTTGGCTTTTGCCCTTGTGTAGGTGTGAGGTTTTAGCTTTCTTGTCTGCAAAGCAAAGTGAAAAATAGTGTTTACTTATAGGGCTATCGTAAAGAGGAATGTGACAATCCATGTAAAGTGTTTAAGCATAGAGCCAACTATGAAGTGTCCAATGTATGTCTTCTATTATTGAAGTGGTTTATTAGCATTCAGGAGTACAAAGATATAAACTTCTTTATAATTCTGTGTCTCAACTTAGTTTAGCTCTTAAAACTTCATTTGTACTCTGGAAAACAAGGCTTAATCTTGCCAATTTATGGTTACGCAGTCCCTTCTGGCTTGAAACTTAAGTCTATTTTGTGTAAACAGATTCAAGTTTTCTCAACTGCCCTTCTCCTCCCCTTTTCAACAAGGCTAGCATTGTGCTAACTAGGCATTGTGCTAAGCACACAGACATAGTATGTGTTAGCCCTTTGTTTTGCTTTTCATTGTTCTTTTCATTGTTGCCATCACTTTGATTTTCCCAACAGATATCCTTTTTAAAACCAAATTATACTTTATAATTTAAAGGGAGAGCCTGCACTCCACCAAGTAAAACTATACTTCCACTAGATCTTCTACCTGGATCATCAGATTCAAGAGGGATCTGAGCACGGGAGTTAGGACTCCATTATCCTAAAGGGGTCAAGAGAGAACTCTAGGTTATTTTTCCATTTTTTTCCCCCAAACTTGCAGCCTCACTATCCCATTCTGCTTTGAGTCCACTGGGGTTAACTTCAGTTGACCTTTATTTCTTTTAAGTTATTCTCCAAAAGAAACTCCAGATATTCCACTTACTATTAGGTTTGTCTATCTTCTATCTCCTCTCATCTTTACCCATCTCCCATAATGTTTCCACTGGGTCTTTCATGGTTTATCAGAAGCAAAATCCTCCCATATCCTCAACCTCTTGGACTTTACCTTCTTGGACTAATGACAAACTGGCTCCTCAGAAGCTGTTGCTTCATCCACAGGTACGTCAAGTGGTGCTTTCTTCCCTCCAATATCCTACTATTAATGCTGAAAGTGAGGAAGGTTTCCTGGTTACTACTGCCACTTGTAGATGATTTTCCCTTTGTCCTTCCTAAAATAGTGTAATACTGAGTCTTATGTTAAGAGACCATATGATCTTCTACTACTCAGTGTTCTTATCAACTGATCCTTGAATTATCCTTTCTCATTTCTTGATGGCTTTACCTCCTTCCACTGTCTATTACTATTCCCATTTTAATTGGTGGCAATTATAATAGAGATGTACATAATCCTTCGAACACCTCTTAGCTCAGTTTCTTAAGCTCCCTTTCTCCAATAGTCTTGCCCTGCTTCCTACCTCAGCCACTTAGTCCCGTGGTTATGCTCTAGCCTTTGCATTACCAATAACTGCAACCCACATATAATTTCAGTGTCAGCTGTGCTGATCTCTGGCTACCATCTGTGATCTTTTAATTTATTTCCTTTTAATATTCTAACTGGCTTCTAATATCTGTCATTAATCCAACAACCCCTGTAGGATCTTCAATTCATTAGTCCTATCATCTTTTCTGTTTTTTTTTTTCCACTGTTCTTCAGTGTCTATCTTTATTCTCTCAACCCTCCTTACCTAATTTTAATCCTATAGTCAATCCTTATACTCTTGCACATACTCTTAACTCACTTGCCCTTCTTTTGCTTCTTCACACTTCTTGGAGAAAGAGGTTTTCTCAATCCATCCCCTCAGTTTCTGCACTTGTGCAACTGATTGAGGCTCAAGAAAAAACAGGGTTACTGGCCTTGCTTAAAACTTGCAGGCTTTGAATTTGTTTTTGGCAACAATACTGGCCTTCACCAATTTGTTTGCTCTTCCACACTCTGCATGCCTATTTGATCATTCTGCTTTTCTTCTCAAATCCCAGCTTCCTCATCTTCACTCCTCCCTGATGGCTTTGCTTCCTTCCATCTTGAGAAAACTGAAGGGTCAGGAGAGGACTTCCAACAGTCTCACCACCAAATCTACCCACCCCGGACTTCCATTCTCTCTTACACCAAAATGAACAGTGGCTCTCCAACCTGTAGGCACAACCATAGTTACCCTGGGAGCTTTGTAACACTATTGATGGCTCAACTCCTGCACCAGACCAATTAAAACCTGTCATTTGAGGCCTGAGTATTGTGTTTTTAAAAAGACTCCCCAGGGATGAAGCCCACTTGATCATGGTGGATAAGCTTTTTGATGTGCTGCTGGATTCAGTTTGCCAGTATTTTATTGAGGATTTTTGCATCGATGTTCATCAGGGATATTGGTCTAAAATTTTCTTTTTTTGTGGTGTCTCTGCCAGGCTTTGGTATCAGGATGATGTTGGCCTCATAGAATGAGTTAGGGAGGATTCCCTCTTTTACTATTGATTGGAATAGTTTCAGAAGGAATGGTACCAGCTCCTCCTTGTACCTCTGGTAGAATTCGGCTGTGAATCCGTCTGGTCCTGGACTTTTTTTTGGTTGGTAGGCTATTAATTATTGCCTCAATTTCAGAGCCTGCTATTGGTCTATTCAGGGACTCAACTTCTTCTTGGTTTAGTCTTGGGAGAGTGTAAGTGTCCAGGAAATTACCCATTTCTTCTAGGTTTTCTAGTTTATTTGTGTAGAGGTGTTTATAGTATTCTCTGACGGTAGTTTGTATTTCTGTGGGGTTGGTGGTGATATCCCCTTTATCATTTTTTATTGCATCTATTTGATTCTTCTCTTTTTTCTTCATTAGTCTTGCTAGCGGTCTATCAATTTTGATTTTTCAAAAAATCAGCTCCTGGATTCATTGATTTCTTGGAGGGTTTTTTGTGTCTCTATCTCCTTCAGTTCTGCTCTGATCTTAGTTATTTTTTGCCTTCTGCCAGCTTTTGAATGTGTTTGCTCTTGCTTCTCTAGTTCTTTTAATTGTGATGTTAGAGTGTCAATTTTAGATCTTTCCAGCTTTCTCTTGTGGGCATTTAGTGCTGTAAATTTCCCTGTACACACTGCATTAAATGTGTCCCAGAGATTCTGGTATGTTGTATCTTTGTTTTCATTGGTTTCAAGGAACATATTTATTTCTGCGTTCATTTCGTTATGTACCCAGTAGTCATTCAGGAGCAGGTTGTTCAGTTTCCATGTAGTTGAGCAGTTTCGATTGAGTTTCTTAGTCCTGAGTTCTAGTTTGATTGCACTGTGGTCTGAGAGACAGTTTGTTATCATTTCTGTTGTTGTACATTTGCTAAGGAGTGCTTTACTTCCAATTATGTGGTCAATTTTTGAATAAGTGTGATGTGGTGCTGAGAAGAATGTATATTCTGTTGATTTGGGGTGGAGAGTTCTGCAGATGTCTGTTAGGTCTGGTTGGTTCAGAGCTGAGTTCAAGTCCTGAATGTCCTTGTTAATTTTCTGTCTGATTGATCTGTCTAATATTGACAGTGGGGTGTTAAAATCTCCCACTATTATTGTGTGAGTCTAAGTCTGTTTGTAGATCTCTAAGAACTTGCTTTACGAAGCTGGATGCTCCTGTATTGGGTGCATATATATTTAGCATAGTTAGTTCTTCTTGTTGCATTGATCCCTTTACCATTATGTAATGGCCTTCTTTGTCTCTTTTGATCTTTGTTGGTTTAAAGCCTGTTTTAGCAGAGACTAGGATTGCAACCCCTGCTTTTTTTTGTTCTCCATTTGCTTGATAGATCTTCCTCCATCCCTTTATTTTGAGCCTATGTGTGTCTCTGCATGTGAGATGGGTCTCGTGAATACAGCAGACTGATGGGTCTTGACTCTTTATCCAGTTTGCCAGTCTGTGTCTTTTAATTGGAGCATTTAGTCCATTTACATTTAAGGTTAATATTGTTATGTGTGAACTTGATCCTGCCATTATGATATTAACTGGTTATTTTGCTCGTTAGTTGATGCGGTTTCTTCCTAGCCTCGATGGTCTTTACATTTTGGCATGTTTTTGCAATGGCTGGTACCGGTTGTTCCTTTCCATGTTGAGTGCTTCCTGCAGGGTCTCTTGTAAGGCAGGCCTGGTGGTGACAAAATCTCTAAGCATTTGCTTGTCTGTAAAGGATTTTATTTCTCCTTCACTTATGAAGCTTAGTTTGGCTGGATATGAAATTCTGGGTTGAAAATTCCTTCCTTTAAGAATGTTGAATATTGGCCCCCAGTCTCTTCTGGCTTGTAGAGTTTCTGCTGAGAGATCTGCTGTTAGTCTGATGAGCTTCCCTTTGTGAGTAACCCAACTTTTCTCTCTGGCTGCCCTTAACATTTTTTCCGTCATTTCAACTTTGGTGAATCTGACAATTATGTGTCTTGGAGTTGCCCTTTTCGAGGAGTATCTTTGTGGCATTCTCTGTATTTCCTGAATTTGAATGTTGGCCTGCCTTACTAGGTTGGGGAAGTTCTCCTGGATGGTATCCTACAGTGTGTTTTCCAAGTTGGTTCCATTTTCCCTGTCACTTTCAGGCACACCAATCAGATGTAGATTTGGTATTTTCACATAATCCCATGTTACTTGGAGGCTTTGTTCATTTCTTTTTACTCTTTTTTCTGTCCACTTCTCTTCTCACTTCATTTCATTTGTTTGATCTTCAATCTCTGGTACTCTTTTTTCCAGTTGATCGAGTTGGTTACTGAAGCTTGTGCATTTGTCACGTAGTTCTCGTGTCATGGTTTTCATTTCTATCAGTTCTTCTTAAGGACTTCTCTACATTGGTTATTCTAGTTAGCCATTCATCAAATCTTTTTTTTGGATGCAAGACTGGTTCAACATACGCAAATCGATAAACGTAATCCAGCATGTAAATAGAACCAAAGACAAAAACCACGTGATTATCTCAATAGATGCAGAAAAGGCCTTTGACAAAATTCAACACCCTTTCATGCAAAAACTCTCAATAAATTCGATATTGATGGAATGTATCTCAAAATAATAAGAGCTATTTATGACAAACCCACAGCCAATATCATACTGAATGGGCAAAACCTGGAAGCATTCCCTTTGAAAACTGGCACAAGACAGGGATGCCCTCTCTCACCACTCCTATTCAACACAGTGTTGGAAGTTCTGGCTAGGGCAATCAGCAAGAGAAAGAAATAAAAGGTATTCAGTTAGGAAAAGAAGAAGTCAAATTGTCCCTGTTTGCAGATGACATGATTGTATGTTTAGAAAACCCCATCGTCTCAGCCCCAAGTCTCCTTAAGCTGATAAGCAACTTCAGCAAAGTATCAGAATACAAAATTAATGTGCAAAAATCACAAGCATTCTTATACACCAGTAACAGACAAACAGAGAGCCAAATCATGAGTAAACTCCCATTCACAATAGCTTCAAAGAGAATAAAATACTTAGGAATCCAACTTACAAGGGATGTAAAGGATCTCTTCAAGGAGAACTACAAACCACTGCTCAGTGAAATAAAAGAAGACACAAACAAATGGAACGACATACCACGTTCATGGATAGGAAGAATCAATATTGTGAAAATGGCCATACTGCCCAAGGTAATTTATAGATTCAATGCCATCCCCATCAAGCTACCAATGAGTTTCTTCACAAAATTGGAAAAAACTGCTTTAAAGTTCATATGGAACCAAAAAAGACCCCACATTGCCAAGACAATCCTCAGGTGAAAGAACAAAGCTGGAGGCATCACGCTACCTGACTTCAAACAATACTACAAGGCTACAGAAGGCTACAGTGACCAAAACAGCATAGTACTGGTACCAAAACAGAGATATAGACCAATGGAACAAAACAGAGCCCTCAGAAATAATACCACACATCTACAGCCATCTGATCTTTGATAAACCTGAGAAAAACAAGAAATGGGGAAAGGATTCCCTATTTAATAAATGGTGCTGGGAGAATTGGCTAGCCATAAGTAGAAAGCTGAAACTGGATCCTTTCCTTACTCTTTATATGAAAGTTAATTCAAGATGGATTAGAGACTTAAATGTTAGAC
>NC_037679.1:20971115-21051717 GCF_003255815.1 Theropithecus gelada | reverse complement strand
GGTCTAACATTTAAGTCTCTAATCCATCTTGAATTAACTTTCATATAAGGAGTAAGGAAAGGATCCAATTTCAGCTTTCTACTTATGGCTAGCCAATTTTCCCAGCACCATTTATTAAATAGGGAATCCTTTCCCTATTTCTTGTTTTTCTCAGGTTTATCAAAGATCAGATGGCTGTAGATGTGTGGTATTATTTCTGAGGGCTCTGTTCTGTTCCATTGGTCTATATCTCTGTTTTGGTACCAGTACCATGCTGTTTTGGTTACTGTAGCCTTGTAGTATTGTTTGAAGTCAGGTAGCATGATGCCTCCAGCTTTGTTCTTTTGACTTATGATTGTCTTGGCATCATTGTGGTTTTCATTTGCATTTCTCTAAGGACCAGTGATGGTGAGCTTTTTATCATATGTTTTTTGGCCACCTAAATGTCTTCTTTTGAGAAGTGTCTGCTTGTATACTTTGCCCAGTTTTTGATTTTTTTTTTCTTGTAAATTTTTTAAGTTCCTTGTAGATTCTGGATATCAGCCCCTTGTCAGATGGATAGATTGCAAAAATTTTCTCCCATTCTGTAGGTTGCCTGTTCACTCTGATGATATTTTCTTTTGCTGTGCAGAAGCTCTTCAGTTTAATTAGATCCCATTTGTCAATTTTGGCTTTTGTTGCCGTTGATTTTGATGTTTTAGTCATAAAGTCTTTGGCCATGCCTGTGTCCTGAAAGGTATTGCCTAGGTTTTCATCTAGGGTTTTTTATGGATTTACGTTTTATATTTAAGTCTTTAATTCATCTTGAGTTAATTTTTGTGTAAGGTGTAAGGAAGGGGTCCAGTTTTAGTTTTCTGTGTATGGCTAGCCAGTTTTTCCAACACCATTTATTAAATAGGGAATCCTTTCCCCATTTCTTGTTTTTGTCAGGTTTGTCAAAGGTCAGATGGTTGTAGATGTGTGGTGTTACTTATGAGGCCTCTGTTCTGTTCCACTGGTCTATATATCTGTTTTGGTACCAGTGCTCTGCTGTTTTGGGTCACTGTAGCCTTGTAGAATAGTTTGGAGTCAAGTGGCGTGATGCTTCCAGCTTTGTTCTTTTTGGTTAGGATTGTCTTGGCTATACGGACTCTTTTTTGATTGCATATGAAATTTAAAGCAGTTCTTCTAATTATGTGAAGGAAGTCAATGGTAGCTTGATGGGGATAACATTGAATCTGTAAATTACTTTAGGTAGTAGGGCCATTTCATGATATTGATTCTTCCTATCCACGAGCATGGAATGTTTTTCCATTTGTTTGTGTCCTTTCTTATTTCCTTGACCAGTAGTTCCTAGTTCTCCTTGAAGAGGTCCTTCACATCCCTTGTAAGTTACATTCCTAGGTATTTTATTCCATTAGTAACAATTGTGAATAGAAGTTCACTCATGATTTGGCTCCCTGTTTGTCTGTTATTGGTATATAGAAATGCTTGTGATTTTTGCACTTTGATTTTGTGTCCTGAGACTTTGCTGAATTTGCTTATCAGCTTAAGGAGATTTTGGGCTGAGATGATGGGGTTTTCTAAATATACAATCATGTCATCTGCAAACAGACTATTTGACTTACTCTCTTCCTATTTGAATACGCTTTATTTATTTCTCTTGCCTGATTGCCCTGCTCAGAATTTCCAGTACTATGTTGAACAGAGGTGTTGGAAAGAGGGCATCCTTGTCTAGTGCCCGAGTTTTTTTTTTGTTTTTTGTTTTTGTTTTTTTTTAAGACTGAGTCTTACTCTGTCGCCAGAGTGGAGTACAGTGGTGCAATCTTGGCTCACTGCAACCTCTGCCTCCCACGTTCAAACAATTCTCCTGTCTCAGCCTCCCAAGTAGCTGGGACTACAGCTGTGTGCCAGCATGCCCAGCTATTTTTTATACTTTTTCAGTAGAGACAGGGTTTCACCATATTGGCCAGGATGGTCTTGATCTCTTGACCTCATAATCCATCTGCCTCAGCCTCCCAAAGTGCTGGGATTACAGGTGTGAACCACTGCACCCGGCCTCTTGTGCCCATTTTTAAAGGGAATTCTTCCAGCTTTTGCTCATTCAGTATGATATTGGCTGTGGTTTTGTCATAAATAGCTCTTATTATTTTCAGATACGTTCCATCAATACCTAATTTATTGAGAATTTTTAGCAGGAAGGGGTGTTGGATTTTATCAAAGGTCTTTTCTGCATCTATTGATATAATCATGTGATTTTTGTAACTGGTTCCGTTTATGTGATGGATTCCATTTATTGATTTGCATATGTTGGACCAGCCTTGCATTCCAGGGATGAAGCTGAGTTGATAATAGTGGATAAGCTTTTTGATGTGCTACTGGATTTGGTCTGCCAGTATTTTACTGAGGAATTTTTGTATTGATGTTCATCAGGGATACTGGCCTGAAATTTTCTTTCTTGTTGTTGTGTCTCTGCCAGGTTTTGGTATCAGGATGATCCTGGTCTCATAAAATGAGTTAGGGAGGAGTCCTTTTTCTATTGTTTGGAATAGTTTCAGAAGGAATGGTATAAGCTCCTCCTTGTACCTCTGGTAGATTTTGGCTGTGAATCCATCTGGTCCTGGGCTTTTTTTGGTTGGTAGGTTATTAATTACTGCCTCAATTTCAGAACTTGTTATTGGTCTATTCAGGATTTTGACTTCCTCCTGGTTTAGTTTTGGAAGGGTGTTTGTGACCAGGAATGTATCCATTTCTTCTAGATTTTGTAGTTTATTTGCGTAGAGGTGTTTATAGTATTCTCTGATGGTAGTTTTATTTCTGTGGGATCAGTGGTGGTATCCACTGTATCATTTTTTATTGTGTCTATTCAATTCTTCTCTCTTTTCTTCTTTATTTGTCTAGCTAGTGGTCTATCTATTTTGTTGATCTTTTCAAAAAATCAGCTCCTGGATTCATTGATTTTTTGAAGGGTTTTTCATGTCTCTATCTCCTTCAGTTCTGCTCTGATCTTAGTTATTTCTTGTCTTCTGCTACTTTTGAATTTGTTTGCTCTTCTTCTCTAGTTCTTTTAATTGTGATATTAGGGTGTCAGTTTTTAGATCTTTCCTGCTTTCTTTTGTGGGCATTTGGTATTATAAATTTCCCTCTAAACACTGCTTCAGCTGTGTCCCAGAGATTCTGGTGTTGATTTCAGATCTTCCCTGCTTTCTCCAGTGGGAACTTAGCGCTATAAATTTCCTTCTAAACACTGCTTTATGTGTGTTTCAGAGATTCTGGTACGTTGTGTCTTTGTTCTCATTGGTTTCAAAGAACTTATTTATTTCTGCCTTAATTTCATTATTTACCCAGTAGTCATTCAGGAGCAGGTTGTTCAGTTTCCATGTAGTTGTGCAGTTTTGAATGAGTTTTTAAATCCTGAGTTGTAATTTGATTGCACTGTGATCTGAGAGACTGTTTGTTATGATTTCCATTATTTTACATTTGCTGAGGAGTGTTTTACTGCCAATCATGTGGTCAATTTTATAATAAGTGCTATATGGTGCTGAGAAGAATGTATATTCTGTTGATTTGGGGTGGAGAGTTCTGTAGATGTATATTAGATCTGCTTGGTCCAGAGCTGAGTTCAAGTCCTGAATATTCTTGTTAATTTCACGTCTCATTGGTCTGTCTAATATTGACAGTGGGGTGTTAAAGTCTCCCACTATTATTGTGTGGGAGTATAAGTGTCTCTGTATTTCTGTAAAAGGTTGCTTTTTGAATCTGGGTGCTCCTGTATTGGGTGCACCTGTATTGGGTGCATATATATTTAGGATAGTTACCTCTTCTTGTTGCATTGATCCCTTTACCATTAGATAATGCCCTTTGTCTTTTTTGACCTTTCTTGGTTTAAAATCTGTTTCATCATAGACTAGGACTGTACCACCTGGGGTTTTTGCTTTCCATTTGTTTAGTAAATACTCCTCCATCCCGTAATTTTGAGCCTATATGTATCTTTGCATGTGAGATAGGTCTCCTGAATACAGCACACTGATGGATCTTGACTCTTTATTGAATTTGACAGTCTGTGTCTTTTAATTGGGACATTTAGCCTGTTTGCTTTTGAGATTAATATTGTTATGTGTGAATTTGATCCTGTCATTATGATGCTAGCTGGTTATTTTGCCTGTTAGTTGATGCAGTTTCTTAATAGTGTAGATGGTCTTTACATTTTGGTATGTTTTTGCAGTGGCTGGTACTGGTTTTTCCTTTCCATATTTAGTGCTTCCTTCAGGAGCTCTGGTAAGGCAGGCCTGGTGGTGACAAAATCTCTCAGCATTTGCTTGCCTGTAAAGCATTTTATTTCTCCTTTGCTTATGAAGCTTAGTTTGGCTGGACATGAAATTGTGTGTTGAAAATTCTTTTCTTTAATAATGTTGAATATTGGCCCCCAACCTCTTCTGGCTTGTAGGGTTTCTGCAGAGAGATCTGCTGTAGTCTGATGGGCTTCCCTTTGTGGGTAACCTGACCTTTCTCTCTGGCTCCCCTCAAATTTTTTCCTTCATTTCAACTTTGGAGAATCTGACAATTATGTGTCTTGGGGTTGCTCTCCTTAAGGAGTATCTTTGTGGTGTTCTCTGTATTTCCTGAATTTGAGTGTTGGCCTGTCTTGCTAGGTTGTGGGAATTCTCCTGGACAATATCTTGAAGTGTGCTTTTCAACTTGGTTCCATTCTCCCTGTCACTTTCAGGTACATCAATGAAACGTAGGTTTGGTCTTTTCGCATAGTCCCATATTTCTTGGAGGCTTTATTTGTTCCTTTTTTCCCCCTCTAATCTTGTCTTCGTGTTTTATTTCATTATGTTGATCTTTAATCTCTGATATCCTTTATTCTGCTAGATCGATTTGGCTATTGATACTTGTGTATGCTTCATGAAGTTCTTGTGCTGTGTTTTTGAGCTCCATCAGGTCATCTATGTTCTCTAAACTGCATATTCTAGTTAGCAGTTTCTGTAACCTTTTATCAAGGTTCTTAGCTTCCTTGCGTTGGGTTAGAACTTGCTCCTTTAGCTTGGAGGAGTTCGTTATTACCCACCTTCTGAAGCCTACTTCTGTCAATTCATCAAACTTATTCTCCATCCAGTTTTGTTCCCTTCTGGTGAAGAGTTGTGATCCTTTGGAGGAGAACAGGCATTCTGGGTTTTGGAATTCTCAGTCTTTTTATGCTGACTTTTCCTCATCTTTGCAGATTTATCTACCTTTGTTCTTTGATGTTGGTGACCTTTAGATGGGGTTTCTGTGTGGGCATCCTTTTTGTTGATGCTGATACTATTGCTTTTTGTTTGTTAGTTTTCCTTCTAACAGTCAGGCCCCTCGGCTGCAGGTCTGCTGGAGTTTGCTGAAGGTCCACTCCAGAGCCCGTTTGCCTGGGTATCACCAGCAGAGGCTGCAGAACAGCAAAGATTTCTGCCTGTTCCTTCCTCTGAAGGCTTCATCCCAGAGGGGGACCTGCCATATGCCAGCCAGGGCTCTCATGTATGAGGTATTGGTTGACCCCTGCTGGGAGGTGTCTCCCCGTCAGGAAGCACGGGGGTCAGGGAACCACTTGAGGAGGCAGTCTGTTGCTTAGCAGAGCTTCATCTTTGTGCTGGGAGATCTACTGCTCTCTTTAGAGCTGGCAGGCAGGAATAGCTGCTGAAGCTGCACCTACAGCTGCCCCTTCCCCCAGGTGCTCTATCCCAGGGAGATGAGAGTTTTATCTATATGCCCCTGACTGGGGCTGCTGCCTTTCTTTCAGAGATGCCCTGCCCAGAGAGGAAGAATCTAAAGAAGCAGTGTGGCTACAGTGGCTTTGCTGTACGGTGGGTTTTGCACCCTGTTTGAACTTCCTGGTGACTTTGTTTACACTGTCAGGGGAAGATCCCCTACTCAAGCCTCAGGAATGGTAGAAGCCCCTGTCCCCACCAAGCTCGAGCATCCAAGGTCGACTTCAGATTACTATGGGGGCAGCGAGAATTTCAAGCCAGTGGATCTTAGCTTGTTGGGCTCCGTGGGGGTGGGATCTGCTGAGCTAGACCACTCAGCTCCCTGGCTTCATCTCCCTTTCCAGGGGAGTGAATGGTTCTGTCTCTCTAGTGTTCCAGGTGCCACTGGGGTACGAAAAGAAACTCCTGCAGCTAGCTCGGTGTCTGCCCAAACGGCCGCCCAGTTTTGTGCTTGAAACTCAGGGCCTTGGTGGTGTTGGCACCCTAGGGAATCTCCTGATCTGTGGGTTGCAAAGACCATGGGAAAAGTGTAGTTTCTGGTCTGGATAGTACCATCCCTCACAGCACAGTCCCTCACAGCTTCCCCTAGCTAGGGAAGGGGGTTCCCTGACCCTTTGCACTTTTCGGGTGAGGTGACACCCCACCCTGCTCCTGCTCACCCTCCATGGGCTGCACCCACTTTCTAACCAGTTCTAATGAGAAGAACTCGGTACCTCCCTTGGAAATGCAGAAATCACCCACCTTCTGTGTCGGTCTCTGGGAGCTGCAGACCAGAACTCTTCCTATTCAGCCATCTTGCCCAGCATCAGATCCTATTTCCTTTCACCCCAAGGAGATAACTTCAGTGACTCTTCCTTTTCCTTTCATCTTCAGTTATTGGCTTTTTAGTGGATCATTTTCAGCAGTATACAAACATGCATTGTTTCTTCAATTTTTTTAAAGTTATTTTGACTGCACCTTCCAACCAGCTGCATTATTTTGCAGCATTTGCTCTCCTTCTGTTCTCCCACACAAAATCTAATCTGGTCTTTGTGGTACTTCTCTAAACTTGCTATTGTCAAGACAACTGAAACTTCTGCATTGCTAAATTGAACATTCAGTTCTTAGTCCTCATTTTACTTGATCTATTAACAGCATTTGAAATAGTTAATCACATATTTCTTTTTGATAAACTTTCTTTATTTGGCTTGAAGGACACCACATTCTCAATTTTCCTACCACCTCATTTTTTTCTCATTGTCATTTACTGGTTCCTCCTCTTTTCCCTCGCCTCTAAATGTTAGTGAGACCCTGGGTTCATTATTTATTCCTGTTATCTTTTCTGTATACATTGATGCATAGTCATATCGTGTAGTTATATGCTTTTAAATAACATCAATATGCAAATTAGTGTTTGTATTCAGATTATTTTCAATTCCTCATTTATGTATCCAGTTACTTTATTGAACAATTCTACTTGCAGAATTAATAGACAGCTCAAACCTGATGTGTACAAAATGGAAATCTTGATCCCACTGCACAAAAAGACCCATGCCAAATCACATCCCACCACACCACATCCCACCACATCACACCAAACAAAAAGTCTCCTGTTTCAGCCATAGCCTTTTCCATTTTACATAGGGGCAATTCTATTCTTCCACTGCACAAACCCGCAAATTTTAAGGTCCTCCTTGAGTCTTCTATTTCTTAAAAACAGAATTCAATCTATCAGGGAATCTTCTTGCTCTACGTTCACCTTACATCTTGCAGCTGGCCACTTCTCACCACTTCCACTGCTACCACTCTGGCCTAAGCCAGCAATATCTCTTAGTCTCCTAAGTGGCTCACTTGCTCTCTTCCCTACCCCACAGAATATCTCAATATACCTGGCACGGTGATTAATTAAAACCTAAGTCTTATCTTGTCATGCCTCTGCTTTAACACATCTGTGGTTCTCTTTGCCACTCAGAGTCAAAGCCAATTCTTCATAATGGCCGATCATTCCCATTATGTCTTGGCCTACCATGTTACTTCTGATGTTGGTTCCTACTGCTTTCCTCTTTTGTTCTGCTCCAGTTACACTGGCCTCTGAACCCACCAATTACACTGTAACCTCTTGGCATTTTCACTGGTTCATCCAGGGAGAATTTTTTCCCAAATATTCACTTAGGTACTCACTCATCTTCTTTAAGTCTGAATCTCTTCCATACAGGTTTCTCTGACAACTCTCTACTTGTTCCTTTTTTTTTTCCCCCAGAGCATCTTAGCATTACCACATGATATTCTATATCATTTATTTATTATTGTATATATATTTTTATTATACTTTAAGGTCTAGAGTACATGTGCACAACGTGCATGTTTGTTACATATGTATACATGTGCCATTTGGTGTGCTGTACCTATTAAGTCATCATTTACATTAGGTATATCTCCTAGTGCTATCCCTCTCCCCTCCCCCCACCCCATAACAGGCCCCAGTGTGTGATGTTCCCCTTTCTGTGTCCAAGTGATCTCATTGTTCAATTCCCACCTATGAGTGAGAACATGCGGTGTTTGGTTTTCTGTTCTTGCGATAGTTTGCTGAGAATGATGGTTTCCAGCTGCATCCATGTCCCTACAAAGGACATGAACTCATCCTTTTTTATGACTGCATAGTATTCCATGGTGTATATGTGCCACATTTTCTTAATTCAGTCTGTCATTGATAGACATTTGGGTTGATTCTAAGTCTTTGCTATTGTAAGTATTGCCACAATAAACATATGTGTGCATGTGTCTTTATAGTAGCATAATTTATAATCCTTTGGGTATATACCCAGTAATGGGAGAGCTGGGTCAAATGGTATTTCTAGTTCTAGATCTTTGAGGAATTGCCACACTCTTTTCCACAATGGTTGAACTAGTTTACAGTCCCACCAACAGTGTAAAAGTCTTCCTATTTCTCCACATCCTCTCCAGCACCTGTTGTTTCCTGATTTTTAATGATCGCCATTCTAACTGGTGTGAGATGGTATCTCATTGTGGTTTTGATTTGCATTTCTCTGATGGCCAGTGATGATGAGCATTTTTTCATGTGTCTGTTGGCTGTATGAATGTCTTGTTTTGAGAAGTGTCTGTTCATATCCTTTGCCCACTTTTTGATGGGGTTGTTTGCTTTTTTCTTGTAAATTTGTTTGAGTTCTTTGAAGGTTCTGGATATTAGCCCTTTGTCAGATGAGTAGATTGCAAAAATTTTCTCCCATTCTGTAGGTTGCCTGTTCACTCTGATGGTAGTTTCTTTTGCTGTGCAGAAGCTCTTTAGTTTAATTAGATCCCATTTGTCAATTTTGGCTTTTGTTGCCATTGGTTTTGGTGTTTTAGACATGAAGTCCTTGCCCATGCCTATGTCCTGAATGGTATTACCTAGGTTTTCTTCTAGGGTTTTTATGGTATTAGGTCTAACATTTAAGTCTCTAATCCATCTTGAATTACTTTTTGTATAAGGAGTAAGGAAAGGATCCAATTTCAGCTTTCTACTTATGGCTAGCCAATTTTCTCAGCACCATTTATGAAATAGAGAAAACTTTCCCCATTTCTTGTTTTTCTCAGGTTTGTCAAAGATCAGATGGCTGTAGATGTGTGGTATTATTTCTGAGGGCTCTGTTCTGTTCCATTGGTCTCTATCCTGTTTTGGTACCAGTACCATGCTGTTTTGGTTACTGTAGCCTTGCAGTATAGTTTGAAGTCAGGTAGCATGATGCCTCCAGCTTTGTTCTTTTGACTTAGGATTGTCTTGGCAATGCGTCATCTTTTTTGGTTCCATATGAACTTTAAAGTAGGTTTTTCCAGTTCTGTGAAGAATGTCATTGGTAGCTTGAAGGCGATGGCATTGAATCTATAAATTACCTTGGGCAGTATGACCATTTTCATGATATTGATTCTTGCTACCCATGAGCGTGGAATGTTCTTCCTTTTGTTTGTGTCCTCTTTTATTTCATTGAGCAGTTTGTAGTTCTCCTTGAAGAGGTCCTTCACATCCCTTGTAAGTTGGATTCCTAGGTATTTTATTCTCTTTGAAGCTATTGTGAATGGGAGTTTACTCATGATTTGGTTCTCTCTTTGTCTGTTATTGGTGTATAAGAATGCTTGTGATTTTTGCACATTGATTTTGTATCCTGACACTTTGCTGAAGTTGCTCATCAGCTTAAGGGGATTTGGGGCTGAGATGATGGGGTTTTCTAAATATACAATCATGTCACATGCAAACAGCGATAATTTGACTTCTTCTTTTCCTAACTGAATACCCTTTATTTGTTTCTCTTGCCTGATTGCCCTGGCCAGAAATTCCAACCCTCTGTTGAATAGGAGTGGTGAGAGAGGACATCCTTGTCTTGTGCCAGTTTTTAAGGGGAATGTTTCCAGTTTTTGCCCTTCAATATGACATTAGCTGTGGGTTTGTCATAAATAGCTCTTATTATTTGAGATACGTTCCATCAATACCTAATTTATTGAGAGTTTTTAGCATGAAGGGCTGTTGAATTTTGTTAAAGGCCTTTTCTGCATCTATTGAGATAATCATGTGGTTTTTGTCTTTGGTTCTGTTTATGTGCTGGATTACATTTATTGATTTGCATATGTTGAACCAGACTTGCATCCCAGGTATGAAACCCACTTGATAATGGGGGATAAGTTTTTTGATGTGCTGCTGGATTTGGTATGCCAGTATTTTATTGAGGATTTTTGCATCAATGTTCATCACAGATATAGGTCTAAAATTCTCTTTTTTTGTTGTGTTCTGCCAGACTTTGGTATCAGGATGATGTTGGCCTCATAAAATGAGTTAGGGAGGATTCCCTCTTTTTCTATTGATTGGAATAGTTTCAGAAGGAATGGTACCAGCTCCTGCTTGTACCTCTGGTAGAATTTGACTGCCAATCCATCTGGTCCTGGACTTTTTTTGATTGGTAGGTTATTAATTATTGCCTCAATTTTACAGCCCATTATTTATTGATCTATTCAGGGATTCAACTTCTTCCTGATTTAGTCTTGGGAGAGTGTATGTGTCCAGGAATTTATCCATTTCTTCTAGGTTTTCTAGTTTATTTGTGTAGAGGTGTTTATAGTATTCCCTGATGGTCATTTTTATTTCTGTGAGGTGGGTGGTGATATCGCCTTTATCATTTTTTTTATTGCATCTATTTGATTCTTCTCTCTTCTTTATTAGTCTTGCTAGTGGTATATCAATTTTGTTGATCTTTTCAAAAAGCCAGCTCCTGGATTCATTGATGTTTTGAAGGGTTTTCGGTGTCTCTATCTCCTTCAGTTCTGCTCTGATCTTAGATATTTCTTGCCTTCTGCTAGCTTTTGAATGTGCTCTTGCTTCTCTAGTTCTTTTAATTGTGATGTTAGGGTGTCAATTTTAGATCTTTCCTAATTTCCCTTGCAGGCATTTAGTTTTATAAATTTCCCTCTCCACACTGCTTTAAATGTGTCCCAGAGATTCCGGTATGTTGTATCTTTGTTCTCATTGATTTCAAAGAACATCTTTATTTCTACCTTCATTTCGTTATGTACCCAGTAGTCATTCAGGAGAAGATTGTTCAGTTTCCATGTAGTTGAGCGGTTTTGATTGAGTTTCTTAGTCCTGAGTTCTAGCATGATTGCACTGTGGTCTGAGAGACAGTTTGTTATAATTTCTGTTCTTGTACATTTGCTGAGGAGTGCTTTACTTCCAACTATGTGGTCAATTTTGGAATAAGTGTGATGTAGTGCTGAGAAGAACATATATTCTGTTGATTTGGGGTGGAGTGTTCTGTAGATGTCTATTAAGTCCACTTGGTGCAGAGTTGAGTTCAATTCCTGGATGTCCTTGTTAACTTTCTGTCTCGTTGATCTGTGTAATGTTGACAGTGGGGTATTAAAGTCTCTCATTATTTTTGTGTGAGAGTCTAAGTCTCTTTGTAAGTCTCTAAGGACTTGCTTTATGAATCTGGGTGCTCCCTGTATTGGGTGCATATATATTTAGGATAGTTAGCTCTTCTTGTTGAATTGATCCCTTTATCATTCGGTAATGGCCTTCTTTGTCTCTTTTGATCTTTGGTGGTTTAAAGTCTGTTTTATTAGAGACTAGGATTTCAACCCCTGTTTTTTTTTGTTCTTCAATCACTGATGCTCTTTCTTCCAGTTGTTCAAGTCTGTTACTGAAGCTTGTGCATTTGTTATGTAGTTCTCATGTCATGATTTTCATCTCTATCAGGTCGTTTATGGACTTCTCTGCATTAGTTATTCTTGTTATCCATTCGTCAAATCTTTTTTCAAGGTTTTTAGTTTCTTTGCACTGGGTTCATAGTTCCTCCTTTAGCTCTAAGAAATTTGATTGACTGAAGCCTTATTCTCTCAACTTGTCAAAGTCATTCTCCATCCAGCTTTGTTCTGTCGCTGGCGAGGAGCTGCGTTCCTTTGGAGGGGGAGAGGTGCTCTGATATTTTGAATTTTCAGCCTTTCTACACTGCTTTCCCCCCGTCTTTGTGGTTTTATCTACCTTTGGTCTTTGATGATGGTGATGTACAGATGAGATTTTGGTGTAGATGTCTTTTCTGTTTGTTAGTTTTCCTTCTAACAGTCAGCGCCCTCAGATGCAGGTCTGTTGGAGTTTGTTAGAGGTTCCCTCCAGACCCTGTTTTCCTGGGTATCAGCAGCGGTGGCTGCAGAAGAGAGAATATTGCTGAACAGCAAGTGTTGCTGTCTGATTGTTCCTCTGGAAGCTTCGTCTCAGAGTTGTACCCGACCGTGTGAGGTGTGAGGTGTCAATCTGCCCCAGTGGGGGATGTCTCTCAGTTAGGCTACTCGGAGGTCAGGGACTCACTTGAGCAGGCAGTCTGTCCATTCTCAGATCTCAACCTCTGTCCTGGGAGAATCACCACTCTCTTCAAAGCCGTCAGACAGGGACGTTTACATCCACAGAGGTTTCTGCTGCTTTTTGTTAGCTATGCCCTGTCCCCAGAGGTGGAGTCTACAGAGGCAGGCAGGCCTCCTTGAGCTTTGGTGAACTCCACCCAGTTCTAGCTTCTGGGCCTCTTTGTTTACCTACTTAAGCCTCAGCATTGTGGGCGCCCCTCCCCCAGCCTCGCTGCTGCTTTGCAGTTAGATCTCAGACTGCTGTGCTAGCAATCAGGGAGGCCTCTGAGCCAGGTGCAGGGTATAATCTCCTGGTGTGCCATTTGCTAAGACCCTTGGTAAAGCGCAGTATTAGGGTGGGAGTGACCCGATTTTCCAGGTGTTGTGTGTCATGGTTTCCCTTGGCTAGGAAAAGGAATTCTCTTCCCCCTTGAGCTTCCCGGGTGAGGCAATGCCTTGCCCTGCTTTGGCTCTCGCTCATTGGGCTGCACCCACTGTCCTGCACTGACTGTCTGACATGCCCCAGTGAGATGAACCCGATACCTCAGTTGGAAATGCAGAAATCACCCATCTTCTGTGTTGCTCACACTGGGAGCTGGAGGCTAGAGCTGTTCCTATTCAGCCATCTTGGCGCTGGGATCAGGTTCCTTCTTATTATTATACTATTTGAAAATTGTTCATCGTATATGGCATAGGGGAGGAATTTTTTTTTCCCATTACCCTTGTAGGTTCTTTGGCTAGGGCTCTTGAAATTAAACTGACAAAAAGAAGATTAACAAGCAAAAAACAGAGTTTATGAACATGTACTGCACACATACATGTGTGAGAAACAGTGAAGAGTTACTCAAAGAACTGGCTAGAACTTGGGTTTACATATCATTGTAACAAGGAACAATACATTTGTAGAAAAGTGACAAGACAAAGGAAAAGAGTTTTAGGCTTTTAGAAGCAGCAAACTGTGGGAAGGTAAATATATGGTGCAAACTAATGGAAGATAAGGTTTATTTTAGTAAGGTTTGTTTGCTGATCCATTTGGTACCAACTTTCCATCTTTTTCATGGCCTTAAAACGTCCCTGGGATAGGAGATTTGTGGCAGTCCTCATTTCTCAGAAGTTTCGAGTTTCTGCTTTTAGTGAGATAAAGGATGCTCCAAGAAGGCTTCTTTCTGCATCTGTTAATTCTCATTTGCTTCTTTATGCCAAAGTAGAATATTTTGGGGTGGCATAAGCTGATCTCTTACAATAGTACACTTATTTATGATTTATTTAATTGTCAATTGAAGAAATGAATATTCTTTCACAGTCACTGTCTCATTTACCATCTAAGTTAGTGCTGATTTGTTACATCAGTTATATTTATATTGACACTATAAATATTTTATTTGCAGTGTTTGATGTTTCAAGTACTTCAAAAATTGCCATTATAGTCATTACTTTATTTTTAAAATTTGCATATAATAATTGCGTATTGGTAATGAGACTGAGAAATTTTAGCTTCACATCAAGAAAGTGAAGTGAAAAATTTAAGATATTATACTGACGAGGCAAAAATGCATTTGCCTGAATTAGGCAATTGAATCAGAACTTACTGTTTTTGGTTGAGTGATTAACTATGACTCATTGCACCATTTTCTGCTTCCTTCTTACTCTTATTAGAAATTTAGCTTCAGTGATAAATGAGATAAATGTAGAAATTGACAATTATACAATTAAACTAAAAATACGATGATACAATATAATAACAGATGATGAAATAAAATATAAGTGTAAAATAAAAATATATAATACGTAATAAAATATAAAGACAATAAAATACAATGATCAGGAAGATTGTATTGATTGTTGATATGAGTGTTTCACCCTAAGTTACCTTGGATCAGCTAGATAGGTAGTGGCTTACAGGGCTCTGGATATAGACGTGGAACTTAGGAGTCATGAATTTGAGTGTATGTATTTGACCAGTAAATTGACTCATTTCCCAATCCTCATACCTTAAACTTCCACAAAATCACCGAAGCTTCCATCTGTGAAACAGATATTCAGAAAGACAATTTGAGGGGTTTTCTAGGCAAAAAGAGTAACATATGAGAGGGACTGAGCAAGAGAAATGGCAGTGAGAATGCAGGGGTAGTGGCCAGGGGATGGGAAGTTAGAAATGGAAAGGGTTGGATGTGAAAAACATAATGAACACTAAATTAGCAAGTCTTTTGGTTGATTCCTCTATGCTCTATTTACAAAAGACATATGATGAGTTTTAAACAAAATCAGAAATAGGGGAAGGCCAAGAAGGAAAAGTTGTCATTAATGTAAATAATTCCTTGGGGGAAAGTTGAAATCAGTACATTGTAATAATGAAAAACAGAAATAATTGCTACAGTTACTTAACAAGCCACTGTTGGCAGGATGCTATATGCTTTACTTACACACATTTCTTATTAATCCTTGCAACAACCCAAAGAGATTGGAACTATGGTTCTCATCTCCATTTTACTAAAGAGGAAATATGGCTAGCACAGGCAAAGGCCAGGTATTAACTCAGGTCTTTCTGACTCCAGAGCTTTTAATTATGGTACCAGTATTTCCCAAAGAACCTTAGAATCACGTGTTGCCCTTGCTAAATATAAAGACTCCTGAGCTCTGCACCAGAAGCACTGAATTAGAATCTCCAAGGATGGAAGCCAATAGCATGCATTTTAAATAAGCATGGTTCTTAATTTTGGAAGTTCCTCAAAAAAACTAAAAATAGAACTACCATATGATCCAGCAATCCCATTCCTAGGTATATACCCAAAATAAAGGCAGTCAATATATCAAAGAGACATCTATACTGCCATGTTTATGGCAGCACTATTCACAATAGCCACAATTTGGAAACAACCTAAGTGTCCATCAACAGATGAATGGATAAAGAAAATGTACACATACACAATGGAGTACCATTCAGTCATAAGAAATAATGAGATCCTGTCATTTGCAACAATGTAGATGGAACTGGAGGTCATTATGTTAAAAGAAATAAGCTAGGCACAGAAAGACAAACTTCACGTTTTCTCACTTATTTGTGGTATCTAAAAATTAAAACAATTGAACTCATGGAAATAGAAAAACGGTTACCTGAGGCTGGGAAGGGTAGTTGGGGTGTAGGGGTGGGGAAAAGGGGGATGGTTAGTGGGTACAAAAAGTGGTTAAAAACAATAAATAAGACCTAGTATTTGTTAGGGGGGACTATAGTAAATGATAATTTAATTGCTCATTTTAAGGTAACTAAAAGAGTATGATTTGATTGTTTGAAACACAAAGAATAAATGCCTCAGGTGATGGATGTCCTGTTTACCCTGATGTGTTTATTACATGTTACATGCCTGTATCAAAATATCTCATGTAACCCATGGACATATACATCCACGATGTACCCAAATTAAAAATAAATAATAAACATGGTTCTTATGCCCAACATATGAACATGTAACTTGAGAATCCCTAGCTATCCACTACTGCCTCTCGGAACTTTATACATTCATAAGATTCACAGTGCTCCTGAGTAAAGTCTCATTCTTTGTTTCCAGAACTCAATTACTGATTCTCTTTCATGGGGTTAAGCTCTGCCAGCCTGTTGGCCAAAGTACTTTTTTCACTATGTGGCTTCTTGGGCCATAAGATCCATGGCTGATGTGGGAGTTATGTGACTTTGGTAGACCTTTACCCTGGTAACATACATTCTCATACTTTCTGCTTTCCTCCTAGTAGGAATAAGTGACCACCCTTCTTTAATTGGCAACATGAAAAAATGCACTGCCCTCAAATAGGCAGCAACTCCTTCCCTTCAATATCCGCTTGCCAAGCTTCCTGATATGTCACTTGAGAGAGCACAGGCTCATTATTGGGTGGGCACAGGAAGGGAAGTTATGAAGGGCGCAGAGTTCAATCAAATAAATGAAAGAAATGTGTAACCAAAAGAGATCTAATCAATGGAATGTGTTGCCTTGTGAGGTGGTAAGTCTCTCATCAGTGATCACAATCAAGCAGAGCCTGGATGCATAGTTATTAGGAACACTACACAAAGAACCAGATATAACTGTGACCTTATTATTAAAGGGAACTAAATATTTAATTTCTGACAGGTAAAAATTATGGAAAATGATTTTGTGTATGTCTTTCAAAATGCTATCTAGACTTGGATTCATAGGGACCATTTTGTACGTTTTCTTACTATTTTATTATTTCGCAAATGCTTTCCTTCAAAAAACAAAAAAAATTTCCCTGCTCAACAACTTCAGATCTGTGCTGTCAAGGCAGTCCTGGCAGGCTCTCCTGACAGTTGCCCATCTTGATCTTGAACACTCATTTTCATTTCCCTCTCCTATCCTTGTATATTCAAATGGCAGGATTGGGGGCTGGGAGTTCTCACATGACTCACTCTCCTTGCCGTGTGTAAGTTCTTACTACTCCCAGTTGGGCATTTAGGTTAATTAGACATGAATGACAATGATGTGAGTGAACTTATCATAGTTAATGTAGCTATTAAGAATATATTTCCATGCAGCATCTGTACATAATTTGGATAAGGAAGCATAAAACCTGAAATATATCCTTCCTTAATTATTTTTCAAGAAAAAAATGGAGAGCATGTTAGATTAATTTGATATTTTCACTGTGATTCTATCAGATGGGAATAAGATATTTATCTTGAATCCACACTCCACATTAACTGTGACTCATGGCTCAGGTATTTCTACTCAGAATTTTTTCTCTAAATAAAAGTGGGATGAAAGCAAAAGCCAGAGGTAGGTGAGTTACTAAGCCAAGAAATCAAACGGGAATAAGCAGAAGCATGGAATTGCAACGAAAAGGTGAAAAATGGTAATAGACAATAGAGGGTCTGCAAATAAATTTTAAACAACTTCAAAGATTACATAACAGTGATGTGTTAGTTTGGGGTAGTCAGATTAAGGATGGAGAGTAAAAACATTAACAATAGAACAATAATGACCATTTATTAATGCTTTTCTATGTGTTGGTTCCTGTACCAAGTACTATACATGCTCTGTCACATTTAATCCTCACAGTCAACCTTCGAGGAGTGTTATGAAACCTTCTGATCTCTACTCTGGTTTAGTTGAGGAAACATAGACTCAGAGGTTAAACTTGCAGAAAGTCAGCTGCAGTTTTAGAGCTGAGGTAGTCACACAGATCTATCAGACCCCAAGAATTATTTCTTAGCTCTTATTACATATATTATCTTCTTAATTATGTTTAGTCTTGGATCTCAAATTTCAAGAGGTATACAGACAACTGGAACCTGTTGAAGAAAAGAATGACCTCAATGACAAAGGGCTCCATGACATTTCTTGTGAGGAAAGGCTGAAGATCCTAGGCTTGGCTTAGATCAGTCAGGGACAAAGTGACCTAGGTCCTCTAGTATTTGAAAATATCTTTTATAGATGGAAACTCTGGCTTGATTTACATGGTGTGATGGTTGATTTTATGTGTCACACTGAGCTAGTTGGTAAAACGTTGTTTCTGGGTATGCCTGCAAGGCTGTTTCTGGAAGAGATTAGTATTGGGATCAGTAGACTGAGTAAAGCAGACTCATGCTCACCAATGTGGATGGGCATCATCCAATCCATTGAGGACCTGGATAGAACAAAAAGGTGGAGGAAGGGCAGATGTGCTCTCTCTTCTTTAGCTGGGACATCCATCTCCTCAGACATCAGAGCCACAGGCTCTCAGGCTTTTGGAGTTTGGGACTTAAACTTCCCCTCTCACGGTTCTCAGGCTTCGGCCTTGGACTGAGAGTTACACCATTGGCTCTCCTGCTTCTCAGGCCTTTGGACTCAGAGACTGAATTATGACACTGGTTCCTAGTTCTCCAGCTTTCAGATGACATATTGTGAGACCTCTTGGCCTCTATGACTGAGTAAGCCCAATACTCATAATAAATCCACCTTTTAAAATATCTCTCTATTTTGCTTATTGGTTCAGTTTCTCTTGAGAACTTTGGCTAATACACATGACTCAGAACCAGGATCTACTGGGAAAAACAGTTTGTACCAATAAGTTAGAGAAAGCATGTTCCTTGTCTTCAAAGGATTTCTGGAATATATGGGATGGCCACTTGGTGGGGACCTTGTAGAGAGGATTGGATGAATATATGGACTACATATCTTTATGGATCCTTCCAAACCTTAAACTCTATTAATCTAGGAAGGAGAATTGTAAAGAAAGTCGCAACTCATGTCTAGACTATGCCACATCACTTTCTTTTTTAAATTTTTATTTCGAGATGGAGTCTTGCTCTGTTGCCCAGGCTGGAGTGCAGTGGCGCGATCTTGACTCACCGCGGCTTCCACCTCCTGGGTTCAAGAAATTCTCCTATCTCAGCCTCCTGGGTAGCTAGGATTACCAAGCCCAGCTAATTTTTGTATTTTTAGTAGATGGAATTGCATCATGTTGGCCAGGCTGGTCTCGAACTTCTGACCTCAGGTGATCTGCCTTCCTCAGCTTCCCAAAGTGCTGAGATTACAGGCAGGAGCCGCTGTGCCCAGCCAACACATCATTCCCTTATACTACATATATAAAATAACTCTTTGGGTTTTTCTTAAGCCTATCTTTCCAATTAGAAAGCAAACTATTTAGAGAATAAAAATCCTATCTGTCTAATTTTTTGTCAACGCCAGATCCCTTGCTTGACACACAATGCAGCTGAAATGAGTGTGAAATGAATGAATAAATAATATGTAATAATTTTAGGATACAATTTTGAGGACATAATGTCAGGTACTACCATCTAGCAATGAGAGTGATTTGTGGAAATCTCTTCTGAAGGAAGGTCTCCATGTCTAACATTTGCTGTTAGGTAGTTTTTGTTCAAAGATGGGCCAATAGAGACTTTAACTGGAATAACAGTAGTCATTTTCATTAGGTTTACAGTAAGTCTTAGTTTAAAAAATCCAGGCTTTCTACAGAATGCATTTCCAACCTTATAGGCATTCAGGGTGATTGCCTGAACTTCCATACCATTTGATTTCTAAGCAAGCCACAGGGGGTGCAGTGTGATGGATGCAGCCCGTATTTTGGGTCTCCTTTTTCTGGTGTGAGGCTAGCTTTAGACCTAAGCAGAAATTCATGATTAGATCCTGAGAGAAGGATGTTTCATGACAAAATTATGACATAAGTGAAGTCTGACTATGATGCTTTCCCAGTTGAAGTTTTAGCACTGTCCTCTCCT
This sequence comes from Theropithecus gelada, assembly GCF_003255815.1. Taxonomy (NCBI): domain Eukaryota; kingdom Metazoa; phylum Chordata; class Mammalia; order Primates; family Cercopithecidae; genus Theropithecus; species Theropithecus gelada. The sequence continues at coordinate 21,031,929 of NC_037679.1, read as the reverse complement.
TATACTGACTGAAATTCTACCCATGAATCTTCATCCTTAGGGCATCACCTATGAGTGTGGGGAGATAATATAGTGATTAGGGTGGATTTCCTGGTGTCCACAAATCTAGTTTAACTCCAGCAAAGTTAAGCACCCTGGGTTAGGTCAATTGGGGTGGTGTTGGTATGGCACTATAGCTGGGGTTTCCTCTTTCAGCCCTGTGTTTATGTTACTTTATCACAAAACCATTTCCAAAAATTCATATTCAAATGATTGTTTCTTTTGTCACCTTTATTCTGAATATAGCTAAACTGTAACCCTTGAAACTCAAGCCTTGTGATCTGTTGAAGGATTATGAATATATCACACCCAGTGTCTCCTGTCTTCTGACTGTCCTGGAATCTTCTTCAGGCTGGGAATATTGCCTTTGAAGCATATGTTCTTCTTGGACCAGGTTGTGGGTTTCCTGCATGAAGGACATTAGCTCTCATTATTGCTGACCCTGTTCATTTTCTCAGGAATTAAATTACCGAGAAAGCAAAATTGCATAACAAATATTAATTAGGAATGTTAGAGATACTCGGAAGTCAGGAATCATGATCCCTATCCACTTGTTTCCTGTGATTCACACCCTCCTGGCTTCTAGCCTATAAAATAGAAAGGAACATGACCCATAGACCGAGGCCAGAATCATAGTCAGGCTGTCAAAGTGCCATTGTAAATAACACAACTTTGAGTAAATTTCTTCTCCAATATCAATTACAGTTTCCTTCTGTGTTATTAAAAGCTGTTGAATTTAAGTTACCTTCAGGAATTATTGTGTATGATAATCAACACATATCCATAAAATATTTGGACAAATGTTAGAGGCTTTATGTTATACATGTCAAGTGAAGATACAGATTCCTTGAGTCCTATAGGAAGGGCACTATGTATAGTAATCAGGGCCATTTTATGCTCAATTTTCTTTCTAACACCTTCTGTCCCTGTGTATTCTTTTTTCTTAACACCTTCTTTCCCTATGTATTTATTTTCTGTTCTTTCTTAAGTTGCCTTTCATTTTAGTGAATTGAAAACCTATAGCATCAAAACTGAGGGGGAAGATTTTTCTTGGTTACCCCTTGGCAATTATTGCAGAGTATTTTTAAAAATTTCAAGTGTGATGTCTTTAGACAGATAAATAGGTAAATCATCTATTTACCACACTCATTACTACTCCTTATGGTTTTCACCAGACCTTCTTCTGTCATTTATATACCCGGTGTGGATTCCATACATTTTTAACTCTATGACCCAGACCTAGAGGGCTGCTGTTTTTCTGAGATAAGATGAAACTTACAAGCTCCTATACAAACTAACAAAGATCAGAATTGAAACCCCCGGCTTGTAATGAGGTCTATTTTAATGTTTTGTGAATTTTCTTCAATTCACCTGTGTTTTATCATGGTGGTTCACAAAATCTTTTTGAAGAGGCAAACAATGTTTTAGCTTTACCAGGGGGAAGTGAAGAGGAGCGGGTTTCCACTCTTGGATGCTGACACGGTGGTGGCAGTGGTAAGCAAAGAGATTCCACTGAGAAAAGAGAAACAGGGAGCAATGTCTGGGCATTTGGTCGGCTTTCTTTTCTCCCATGAATATTGTTTTTCTACTACTAAAACTTTGGAGGTTCTCTCTCTCTCTCTCTCTCTCTCTCTGTCTCTCTCTCTCTCTGTCTATATATATATATATATATATATATATATATATATATATATAATTACTTTTTTAAAATTTTTTATTTTTTTGAGACGGAGTCTCATTCTGTTTCCCAGGCTGGAGCACAGTGGTGTGATCTTGGCTCACTGCAAGCTCCGCCTCCCGGGTTCACTCCATTCTCCTGCCTCAGCCTCCTGAGTAGCTGGTAATACAGGTGCTTGCCACCATGCCCGGCTAATTTTTTGTATTTTTAGTAGAGACGGGGTTTCACTGTGTTAGCCAGGATGGTCTAGATCTCCTGACCTCGTGATCCACCCACCTCGGCCTCCCAAAGTGCTGGGATTACAGGTGTGAGCCACCACGCCCAGTGTGGAGGTTCTATATTTTTTAAAAAACGATTCATTGTGCCTTAACTTCTATTCTAGAATAGTTCTGACTGATGAAAAAATATAAGATGAGCCACACATAGTTGTATTTTCTAATAGCCATGTTTTAAAAAATAAAATAAAATAGATGAAACTAATTTTCACAATATATTTTATTTCACTTGATATATCTCCAATATTGTAATTTCAACATGTTTCTCTAGTCAGAACTCAAGTGTCAATATCCACATATAGCTAAAGGTAACCATATTGAACAGCACAGAAACAGAATGAGAACTGTATGTATTTTTCTATATGTAAACTTCAGCATAAATAGCATGTTATAGATAAATGAGCACTTTGAATCCCCACCCTGGCTCTTATTATAAGCTGGGTCACATCAAGAATGTTACTTAACCTTGCTGAACCTTAGAATTCTCATGCATAAAATAGGGAATTAATAAATACACTACGGAATTGTTCTGAAGTTTGAGTGACATAAAATATGTAAAGTGCTTAGCACACAGACACTTGATAAATTGTTAACTATCAGTATCATTAGGTTCCACTGGGAGTTTGGGTAAAAATTTTACATTCTTCCTCAATAAGGGATGGGTGAGAACTGTTAGCTTAGGAAGATGAGGCATCAGCTTCAGTTTGGTGTTTGTTTGGTTCTTGTTCTTCTTCATCTTCTTCATTGTTGTTCTTGTTCTCTACATCTTTTTGTTTGTTTGTTTGTTTCTGTTTTGCTTGTGTTTTGATTGCTCACTTCCTTCATCTGACCCTTGATTCTTGTTTCCTGGCTGTTATTGTGATGTTTCACCTTCTCAAGCTTCTGGTGTCTCTCATTCAGATTCTCTGTAATCAATCCCAATTTCACCCTCAATTCTATTTGTGACTCTCTGTCCAGACCTGATGCTTCCTTTCTGCTTCTCTGGTACCAAACCTGGTTTTGTTCTGGCCCTGCCCCAGACAGCAAACTAGGACAGAAAACTCTGTTCATTAAATGCGTGAGAAGTATGAATTTTTCTAAACATTTCAGGTGATCTTCAGTACCTGTACCTCATTCTGACAATGAATTCCTTACGGAATTTAGTTTTGTAGCCTGGCAAAACTAATTTAAAGTTTCGTGTGAGTTCAAAATGTCATAGTTTAACTTAGACGTGGAAAGAGTTAAACACAATTTAGCTCCATGTTCCATGGAAGTTGCTTGACATGGGAATAGTGAGTGTAAGATAAATGACAGGTTTGTTGACTGGAATTTTCAAAGGATTGGGCCAATTGCAATTCTTACTTGTTTGAAATGTTGCCCAGACTCTGAAACTAGAGGGGTGAAGGGAAGGTAGGAGTAGAGAGTAAAGAATCAGGGAACGGATCCTCTTGCTGCTGAGTGAGTGCTAATTATGGTAAATTGCTATTTTTTGGAGTAAAATGTAAAATCTAAATCCCAAAATACTTTTCAATCTAATCTTAAATAATTGGCCTAGAAAGTGTAAGCTAAAGTGCATATGGCTATTTTCTTCTGAAAATTGTGAGGACAAAATACCAATTAACACAACCTTCGTGAACATCTGTACATGATGTAACTCTTCAGCCATGCAGGGAACGAGCAGGCAAATTACTTCTTATTTTTGCCAGTCCTAAAGACAAAGAAACAGTCAAACATCTGATCTTTGAAATGAATGCCTCCTAAAATAGAGTTGTCCAAATCATTGGCAGTGTTAGAGCTTTGAAGAAACACAGATGGTTCGGAGTTGCACAGGGTGAGTTTATCAGCAGTGATGGCAAAAGGGATACTAATTAGAATAGGACTGGCTATTTATTGCTCTGCTGCAAGGAGTTTTGACCTTTAAGTAGTTTCAAGACCCAGCACAATTCTTGCCACTTTCATAGTTATGCATGACCTGGAGCTAGCTCCTCCTTAGTTATTTTGACCAGCCTACAAAATCTTATTCACTTAAGGTTTCTTATGGTTATGTTCTACTTACCAATTAAAATGGGAGCTCCTTGAAGGCAGGGGCTATTTTTATACCACTTTTACTCCAGCCCTGACCAGCAGGTGCTTGTTGATTATGTTTATCTTGGAGTCAACCTCTGGGGAGAGTGTTGCCCACTGAATTGAGAGGCTGGTAGAGAGTCACAGCTGTGCAGTCACCCAGCTTCTTCTATTATTGGTTATGCTCAGCTAGCTGAACTCTGTGGAAGTCAGGAGGGAGTCTCATTTCAGCAGTTTTTAGTTATTTCTTATAATTTTGTTATACTTTATAATTCACATTAACAACATACGAATTATGTTCTTAACATTGAAATTGTACGATCAATGCATAACATGGGAGAGCATCTCCTTCTACACTGTGGATTGTACCCCTAAAATCCATGAATTGTCTAGTTAGTTCATGCCTGTGTCCTGAGTGGCTGAAAGAGGGAGGTTAGATGGATTAGCATAACCTGCAGCCCCCAAAACACACACACACACACACACACACGCACACACACACACACACACACAGAGACGCATGCATGCACCATCTTACTACTTTCTTTTGGGGCCTTGTGTTTTGCATTGCATTGAAAGTTACATGTACAGTTGAATTTTTGTGGTCAGGGATTTGTCTTAATGTATTTTTGTCCTTTCACATAGCCGCCTTTAATAATTATTAGTTAAATGAATGCCCCATCTGTGTACATTTAAAAGGTAGTATGCTATTTGTTCCTTTTAGTAGCCTAGAAAATTTTTCCTTAAGCAGATTCTTCTCAGGGAATATTCCAAACGTAGATCACTCTCTTTAAAACCCTACTCAAACCTTCCACTTTAATTTTTCACAGATTTATGGTGCCTCTTAATTTGTGGAAAAACCAGAGGCCTTTAGATGTGACCACTCTCAGTTCCCAGTTTGCCCATTCTAGAAACATTTAGTGAGTAGTTTCCTATCCCTTTAGGGCTCTTTACTACATCTGCCACTGCCAGTTAGTTCCTTCCCACATGACTATCCCTGCTGGCTGCCTTATCCATACACTGTCCTAGCACATCTCACGACTCAGTCTTTGGTAGGCATCTTTTCCTTTGCTTCTCCTTAAATACTGGCATCTCTACAGACATAGATTTTCTTTCACAGCTCTGCTAACACCACACTCTTTCCTGGCTGATAGCATCAGGATTCAGTCTTGACTTTTTCCCATAAGATGATAAGTTCTAAATGTGTATTTCCTAACCTAGATGTCTTCCCCTAGGTCTAGAACCTTATATGCAATGTCTTGCTCACCATCTTTGCCCCGAGAAGAGTCTGTACCTTATTTATCTTTGCACCCCTATGTACTATTAGGATGCTCTAAAATTTAATGGCTTTCCTCATACTTTTGTTACTCACTGCCATTTTCACACAAAATAATAGAACCTTGAAAATGCTGTGACTTCAAGGTCAAAGTGCTTGTTATAGTTTATGAATTTGTGACTGACTACTCATCCTGCGCAGGGCCCTGGATGCCTTTCTCTCTAGATTTTCTGATATGTGAACATCCTTCACTGTGTCCATGGGATTACAAACTGTCATCTCTTGTAACAGTCCGACAGTGAAGTGCAGGCTCCTTCACGCAAAACTTTCTTCCTGAAATTGCACTATTGGATCACTCTAGGATTAAAAATTACACTTTAGGCCAGAGAATAAACTGACTTTGGGGAAAAGCTGATATCATTTTGGTTTAGGTTTTCTGAGAATACAACATTCTGATCACACAGTTAAATATTGGAATGGGAAAGACCATGGGATATTATATAGTTCATCTGCTCATTCTTAGATACACACAAACCATGTTTAATGTTGCTCCATAAAGAGGTTTGCCTCAATTTACTCTGAATAGGTTCATGTTATTTATTATTATATTTAGTGGACCATAATTTGTTATTATATTTTGGGTGTCTGGTTCTTGGCAGACTCAAAGTTCTGAGACATCTTACCACTGCATGTCACTAGGTTAGAAACTTTAAAAATCTATATTCTTTGTGTTTTTTGGAGCCTACCTGGAATCCATGTCTTAGTGTATTAGTCTGTTCTCATGCTGCTAATAAAGACATACCTGAGACATGGGGTAACTTACAAAGGAAAGCAGATTAATAGACTCAGTTACACATGGCTGGGGAGGCCTCATAATCACCGTGGAAGGTGAAGGAGGAGCAAAGCCATATCTTACATGGCAACAGGCAAGACAGTGTGTACAGGGGAGCTCCCTTTTATAAAACCATCAGATTTTATGGCACTTATTCACTATCATGAGAAAAGCACTGGAAAGATCTGCCCCCATCACTCAATTACCTCCCACTAGGTCCCTCCCATGACACATGAGAATTATGAAAGCTATAATTCAAGATGAGATTTGGGTGGGGACACAAACCATATCATTTCACCCTGGCCCCTTCCAAATCTAATTTCCTCACATTTCAAAACCAATTATGCCTTCCCAACAGTCCCCCAAAGTCTCAATTCATTCCAGCATTAGCTGAAAAGTCCACAGTCCAAAGTCTCATCTGAGACAAAGCAAGTCCTTTCTGCCTATGAGCCCATAAAATCAAAAGCCAAGTTAGTTACTTCCCAGATACAGTGGGGTACAGGCTTTGGGTAAATACACTCATTCCAAATAGCAGAAATGGCCAAAACAAAGGGCCTATAGGCCCCATGCAAGTCCAAAATTCAATAGGGCAGTCATTAAACCTTAAAGTTCCAAAATGATCTCCTTTGAGTCCATGTCTCACATCCAGGGCACACTAATGCAAAAGGTGAGCTCCCATAGCCTTGGGCAGCTCCACCCTTGTGGCTTTTCAGGGTACAGCCCCCGCTCCTGCCTGCTTTCATGGGTGTTGAGTGTCTGCAGCTTTTCCAGGTGAATACTACAACTGTTGGTGGATCTACCATTATGGCATCTGGAAGATGGTGGCTCTCTTCTCACAGATCCATAAGGCAGTGTCTTAGTGGGCACTCTGTGTGAGGGTTCTAATGCCACATTTCTCTTCTACACTGCTCTAGCTGAGGTTCTTTGTGAGGGCCTTGCCCCCGCAGCAAACTTCTGCCTGGCCAGGCATTTCCATACATCTTCTGAAATCTAGGTAGAGGTTCCCAAACCTCATTCTTGACTTCTGTGCACCCACAGACCCAACACCATGTGTAAGCTGCCAAGGCTTGGGACTTGCACCCTCTGAAGCAATGACCTGACCTGTACATTGACCCCATTTAGCCATGGCTGAAGCTGAAGCAGCTGGGATGCAGGACACCATGTCCTGAGGCTGCACAGAGCAGTGGTGCCCTGGGCCCAGCCCACAAAATTATCTTTTTCTTCCAGGCCTTCAGTCCTGTGATGGGAGAGCCTGTGCAGAATGTCTCTGACCTGTCCCAGAGACATTTTGCCCATTATCTTGTTGATTAACACTTGGCTCTTCAAAGCTTATCCAAATTTGTGCAGCCAGCTAGAATTTCTCCACAGAAAATGGGGTTTTCTTTCCTATCACATCATCAGGCTATAAATTTTCCAAACTTCTATGCTCTGCTTCCCGTTTAAATATAAGTGCCAATTCCAAACCATATCTTTGTGAATACATAAAACAGAATGCTTTTAACGCACCCAAGTCGCCTCTTGAATGCTTTGATGATTAGAAATTTCCTCTACTAGATACCCTAATCATCTCTCTGAAGTTCAAAGTTTCATAGATCTCTAGGGCAGGGGCAAAATTCTGCCAGTCTCTTTGCTAAAGCATAGCAAGCATGACCTTTACTCCAGTTCCCAACAATTTCCTCATCTCCATCTGATGTCACCTCAGCCTAGACTGCATTGTCTATATTGCTGTCAGCATTTTGGTCAAAACCATTCAACCAGTTTCCAGGAAGTTCCAAACTTTCCCGTATCTTCCTGGCTTCTGGGCCCTTCAAACTGTTCCAACCTCTGCCTTTTGCCCAGTTCCAAAGTCACTTCCACATTTTTGGGTATCTTTACAGCAGCACCCCACTACCCAATACCTATTTACAGTATTAGTCTGTTCTCATGCTGTTTATAAAGACATACCCAAGACTGAGCAATTTATAAAGGAAAGGAGGTTTAAAGGACTCACAGTTCCACCTGGCTGGAGAGGCCTCACAATCATGTCAGAAGGCAAAGGAGGAGCAAAGTCACATCTTACATGGCAGCAGGCAAGAGAGCATATGCAGAGGAACTGCCCTTTATAAAACCATCAGATCTCGTGAGACTTATTCACTATCATGAGAATTGCACAGGAAAAATCCACCCCCATGATTCAGTTACCTCCCACTGGGTCCCTCCCATGACATATGGGGATTATGGGAGCTACAATTCAACATGAGATTTGGGTGGGGACACAGCCAAACCATATCACTTTGTAATAGAGTTTATGACATCATCCTCATAACTTACCAAGTGTGATATTCTGCAATGTGGTGGACTACATGTGGCTCTTTTGTATTTGCAAATGAAGATTCAATATTTGGAATAGGCATACTTTTTCTTGACAACCCATTAAGGACCAATTTCATGTCTCTGAAGTTACTCTGAATTAGTACACTCTCTTTGTTAAAAGAGAGATTAAAGTAGTAAAGATGTATGTTAACAACATGATTACTGAGTTCAGGCTTTCTCCATGTATACTCAGATGAACCGTTAAAGTATTGAAAAGCAGAGAGCTCTGGGGTCTGTGTGTGAGTGTGTCTGTGTGCCTGGTGGCAATCAAGAGTTGTCAAAGGCATTTTGTTAAGAGACTTAATAAAATGAGTATTTGCCTTTTCAATAATTTTCAAAGTTATTTTCCCCTGTGTATGAAAAAGAAATTCTGCATTATGCTTTGCTTTCATATGTGAGGAGGACAAGAGCTTTCCCTTGATTGAAATCTCATTTCAAACTAATTGGATATGAGGATATTTTTTCTGGTGACCCCCACTGTCTTTGATATATGTAACAATAATCTATCTGGTGATATTGAGATTATCTGGTTGTGCTAATTGTGTACATTTATTTAGCACTTTGTAGTTTACATAAAATATTAAACCTAATCCTCAATGCTAATGAAATAATATCAAGACCATTTTAACTTCTGAGGGGGTAAGCTAATGATTTATTTTATTTAATTTGGATCTTCATTGTTATTTATAACTCTTTAAATTAGAATCTTGATGTTAGGGTAATAGTAACATTGGGTTATTAAACTATAGTTTCAAAAGAACTGACAATTTATTTTTCTTTCTTTTGTGGTATTTATGTTATTTCAAATAATTAGCACAATTAGAGGGCCGGGTAATGGCCTAGACTTTTGAACAGTAATCTCTTATGCTGTGAGAAGATAAGAAACTATCTTCTTAAGATAGTCATAAAATAGCTTTTTTACAACATAGGAGTATAATGTACTGCTGAATTTGGCATAGTAATTCTCTACAAAATAGAATAATACTGTTTGGTCATATTCCTAGACATAACCAATTAATTATTATAAAGTAGAGATCCAGAAATTAAAAGGAACAAAACCTTTTGAATGTCCAGTAGGTACTGAAGATACACTTTCCTCCGACTGCTTTTTAGTATCTATTTTTTAATGGCAACCTGTTGAAGATACTATGTTTAAAAACATCTGCCCGGGGGGGCGGAGCTTGCAGTGAGCCGAGATCGCGCCACTGCACTCCAGCCTGGGGCACAGAGCAAGACTCCGTCTCAAAAAAAAAAAAAAAAAAAAATTAAAAAAAAAAAAAAAAAAAAAAACATCTTCATTGGTAAAATTAACACAGTAGATATTTGTAACTTTTTTTGAATCAAAGAGTTGACGACAATGAAACATTTATTAACTAAACCTCAAGGCACACTGAAAATTTGCAAATAAACTGTTTTTTAGTGTCATTCATTTTATGCCCAAATTGATAATAAGAGTGTGATTTTTTTTTCCCAGTGAGATTGAATGAGGGAAAGGGAATGAGTCTAAATTTTTGTTTCTTATGTATACTGTAAGTTGCTAGGGGGAATCCCATATAGACCATTAGTTGAGTATTATAAAAACAGGTTATTTACTGAGTCTTCTTTTTGCTGAGTATGTTGCCTTCTCTTTAACTTGGTTGATCATCAATGGGATTAGTAGTAGTTTTCCCATTTTATCTAGGAGAAAACTAAAGCTATAAACTATTTGAAATCAAAGACCAAATCTTACTTTATTTTTAGAGCCCTAGCACCTACCACATCACCTGGGAGAATGGTTGCTCCGAGAATATTTCATGAAGGAAACATGTAATATACTCGAGTACAAACTAGTAAAAGGCAGAGCTGCATTTTTGAATTTACATCTAAAATCTTTACCTTCTCACTTTTCTACTCTGCCTCTTAAATACATGAATTTTGGGGGAGTTTGTACCACTAGGGAAAAACTATAGTGTTTTTTGATCCAAATATCCAGGTTCCATACTGGAGATTGTTTATTTTCAACCTGGTCTGGTGGCTGCACAGTCTGAGGACCCATTGCGTGTGTTATATTTTTTAGAGCACCACCACTAGCTGCTGGTGTGTATTGACTCTAATACACATATTTTATGTTTATCAAATTAGCAATGTAGTTGATACAGAAGGATCCTTTGAAGTTTCTACTTTTAACTTCTATAATATTGTGTCGGTTTCTTAGTGTCTGAAAAGAATAACTTTGAAGATACAGAAATCCTCAGTAATTTCAGATGATAGATCTTGAGAAGAATAGCAGGACTTGCCAAAACCCAGGCATTTTTCTCAAACTACTTAGACTATTACTATTCCATTGTCAGGAAAGGCAGATAACTTAATGAGTGTAAATTACTATTGACTTTGTAAAGCAGAGGCTTTTGCTCTTGAGTTTCTCTCAGAAGGAAAAATAAAAGTGAACTTTTTGACTTTGTGAGTACAATTGCATTTTTGACTCATATATAGTAGTTGACATACAAAAAAAAGTAGAATTTTTAAATGACTACTTCTTAAAATTAAAGAATAGCACACAAATCAAGCAATTTATCCAAGATTTAAAAATTTGACATGAAAATAAAAAAAAATGGCTTGGCCTTGTTTTTTGGTGGTGATTTGGTATTAAGCAGAGGGGCTTTAAAAATTTATTTATCTAATAAATATTTATTGAGCCAGTCAGTGTTCTAGATTCAGTACATTGGGAACACAGTGGTGAAGAAGACAGAAAAGATTTCTCTTATGGAACTTAGATACTGGAGTCAGAAAATATACCAAATTATTTATAAATAAATTATTGATAGCAATGTTCATTGTGGTAAAAATGAATTGAGTGCTGAGAAGGATAGGTAGTCAAATGGGAGAGGCAGAATGAGGCCAGATGCCTAATAGTGTATTAGGTTATGGTAAGGAGGTTGGGATTTTATTGTAAATCATAGTACATTGGTACTACACTGTAATTTTTCAAGTTGGGCAGTGGTGAGATCTACACATGAAGAAGAAAATGGTGGCTTTGTATGTTATTAGTAGAAAGAATTGTGAAGAATAGAAGCAGAGAGATCAGATAGGAGTTCATTGTTGAAGTGAAGGTCAGCGTTGGGCAAGAATAGAGGTGTAAAAAAGTGGATGGATTTAATGAATATTTAAAATGTTGGGATTACAGGGTGAAAATGGGAATGAGGGAAAGGGAGAAATCACAGGTGACATACATTTTTGGCTAGGTTGGACAGTGGTACAATGAAGAATGGGAGACGGATCATGGATAGGGTAGACAGATGAAAATACATCACTCTACTCAGGATATGTTAGGTTTGAGATGCCTATCAGCTACCTAACTGGTGTTGCCAAATTCTCAATTGAATGTGCAGGGTTGGCACAGATAGAATATCAAGGCTGAAGAAAAAATTTGTGAATGAACAGTGAAGAGGTTGTATTAAAGCCATGAGATCATCTGGATTGAAATTGTAAACAGAGGTGAAGGCTCAATAACAGGGCCTCAGGTGCTGCAATAACCATCAGAGGTCAGCTGGAAGAGCAAATGCCAGCAAAACACTCTGACAGTGAGAGGCCAGTAAGGCAATAGGAGAGCCAAGATTGTGAGAGTGTTCAATGCTTCACTCCCAGAAGAGAGGAAAGTGTTAAAAAATAAGGGTATGCTCAACTGTGTTTATGTTACAGAGAGACCAAGAAGAGGAGGACAGCAAAGTTAACTCTAGCACAGGAGATAGTTTCTATGATATTTTAAAATCTGAGCATTGATTGTATGCCATCTACAGCCTTGAACTGAACGGAAATATAGAAAGAAGTCACGTATGGACATCTTATTTTAAAGGTAGTGACAGTTGGTCATCTTTTAGATGTAGAGCTGTTACAGAGATAATATATATTTCCTGGGTTTTATAGTTTGGCAAGAATTCTTCAACTACATCATTTTGTAGACAGCCTCTGTTTAACAGGTTACCAAGAGGCTGGATTCCTATAGTACCATACCAAAAAGATACAGGTTTTTTGTTTTTGTTTTTGTTTGTTTGTTTGTTTGTTTTTTTAACATTCCTGCACCATGATTACATCAATAGATTTTAATAAAATATCAATAGATTTTAATAAAAACTGGCAGAGGTTCAGAGCTGGAAGCTCTGAGGTTGGAGTCCCTACACAGGGTCCCCACTGGGGCACTGCCTAATGGAGCTGTGAGAAGAGGGCCACTGTCCTCCAGACCCCAGAATTGTAGATCCACTAACAACCCACACAATGCATCTAGAAAAGATGCAGACACTCAACACCAGCTGTGAAAGCAGTTGGGTGGTTGTGGTGGTGGTGGTGGGGCTGTACCCTGCAAAGCCACAGGGTCAGAACTGCCTAAGGCTGTGGGAGCCTACCTCTTTCATCAGTGTGACTTGGATGTGAGACATGGAGTCAAAGGAGATTGTTATGGAGCTTTAAGATGTAATGATTGTCCTGCTGGATTTTGGACTTGCACGGGGCCTGTAGTCCCTTGCTTTTGGGCAATTTCTCCCATTTGGAATGAGAGTATTTATCCAATGCCTGTACCCACATTGTATCTTGGAAGTAACTAACTTGCTTTTGATTTTACAGGCTCCTAGGAGGAAGGGACTTGCCTTACCTCAGATGAGACTTTTGACTTGGAGTTTTGGGTTAATGCTGAAATGAGTTAAGACTCTGGGAAACTGTTGGGAAGGCATGATTGGTTTTGAAATTAAAAATTATGTGAGACTTGGGAGGGGCCAGGGGCAGTATGATAAGGTTTGGCTCTGTGTCCCTACCCAAATTTCATCTCAAATTGTAATCCCCATATTCCCCATGTGTCAAGGGAGGGACCAGGCGGGAGGTGATTGGATCATGGGGACAGTTTACCCTATGCTGTTGTTGTGATAGTGAGTGAGTTCTCATGAGATCTGATGATTTTATAAGTGTTGGACAGTTCCTCCTTCACACTCATTCCTCTCTCTCTCTCATCTGCTGCTGTGTAAGACATGCCTGCTTCCCCTTCTGCTATGATAGTAAGTTTCCTGAGGCTTCCCGAACCATGTTGCACTGTGAGTCAATTAAACCTCTTTTCTTTATAGATTACTCAGTCTTGGGCAGTTCTTTATAGCAGTGTGAAAATGGATGAATGTATCATGTTTGCGGAACCTACAGTTATGTCCCGTATAATGTTGAGTGAAAAAAGCAAGTTTCAGGAAATTGCGCATAGTATAATGTCATATTTATGAAGCTCAAACCAAACAAATTGAAATAATACATTAGTTAAGGATGTACAGTCAGCATCATTTTGTCTCAAGGACTTGCACATCCACTCTACATGGGTCCTAAAATGAATCCCCTGCAGATAGCAAGGGGTTTGTCTTTCAAGACCAATGGTAATGTTGTTATTAAATTGGCGATGGGTTTGGTAGGTAGTGGTTCATATTTATCTTATTATTTACTTTCTAAATATACCTATGTTACCTATTTTATCTGTATAAAATAATATGGAAAAGTAATACTGCATGAAATCAGTAATTTTTGAGATCATCTGGACCCTCAGTAGAGATAAGATACTATCTAGGTTATCATGTTATCAGATAACATTTATATCCCCCATTTGCTATTTGTATCACGGATAGCTTGATGGCAGGCAAAAGAAAGAAAACATCATAGATGATACAAACAGTTACATCTTTCTTTAAAACTTTAGGTTCCAGGGTCTCTTAGAAATCAGAATATATATTTAGCATTTTGGTTGACAATATGACATGTTGTTCAGTGCCTGCTGAGCCCTCTTCTTTTTTCCTTTATTTAATTTTAGAAGTGTTGGCAAGGTAAGAATAAAGAAAATCAAATAAATCATCTGCCAAAAGGCTCACATGTAAGGTATAGGCAAATAGTGCAGAACTACTGATTAAAACAAGCAGATTGAAATCCTTATAACCTAAACCTCTCTAAGCACAGAGAATGGCAAGGGAAGAGCTTTCAAGCACTTGAAGTGGCCTAGTAATATCAGGAACAATGATGTGAACATGAATCCAAGTGCTTGCCAAGTGCTGTGTATTTAACTGAAGAGATAATTGTGTGCAAGTCTATGGAATCCCTGGATAGATGAAAAGTTTGGAGTTTGGTGGATTATTAAATATTTCATAATGTTTTTTACATTCATGAAAGTGTAATATAATTAGATCTTGGCTTAGTTTGTGCTTTTGACTGCCATTGTTAATTTTTTTCATTCCAGAATTTTATTAACTCTCAGCCCCAGAGTCATTACTTTTCTTGTGAACCTCATACTTATCTTTGGCTAAGTTTAAGGCTTTAAATAAAATAAAGAAATGAAACAAAAATAAAGAACTGTCTTTCCATTGCCTCATCGATGAGCATACATTTTAGGTACCATCCTGCTGACCCACCACCCTTTAGTAGTTGTATTCCTTTTCTTCCCTCCCTTTATGTCCTTTCCTCCTCCCTTCTCTCTCATTTCTCTCTCTCATTCTCCTCTGTCTTCTCTCTCACTAATTGCTGTGTGGATTTGTAGTTTCATGAAATCCTTATTTACAGGGCAATCTGTTTTTGGGGAGTGCTAACTTCTGTATATAACCAAATATTTGAAGAGTTTATATAATCTGTTCTCTGACACATATGGTTAGGATACTAGATTACTGGTTGTGTTTTACTTCTTACTAGGGTACCTAGGCATGGATGCCTTCATTTTTTCATTAACTCATTCATGCAATAAACACGTATATTGGGTACCTACTATCTAGCTGTGCAGCATGGACTCCTGTGATACAAAGATGAGAATGACATATTTCCAGCCTCTAAAACGTTCACTCTCTGAAGAGATTGCCCCAGTTTATGATTTATAGGTGTGAATTGCCAAACATCTGAACTGTTAAGGTCGTCTAAAGTAAGCATGGACGTTATTCTTGGGAACATGGGCATTTGTGAACTGTTCTCTCCAACTGCTTACCACACTGTATTTGTGTTTGCTTTGGAAACTTTGAGTAAATCTCAGGTATCAGTCTTTAAATCTAGCCATAAGAGCCTGGAGTATCATTGAGTTAATACTTGTGAGGACTGTCTCACCTTTTTGGTGTGTGAGTGGGTAGATTACTGTATGCTTTAACAGATGGTGAAAAGATGTAGAATAAATAGGTTTTTCTTTAAGAAAAACTATGGAATTGAGACATTTGTCACCTACTTGTAGTTTTCGGAAGGACAGCAGATTGTTTAAAATCTTGACTATGTCTCATTTTTCTCAACTGATATAAAACATATATTTATGATTATATTTTTATTGTCTGACTAAATTTCCTAGCTTACTCTCCTCATAGTCCTTCTGGACATCCATGCATCTATCTGTGCTTCTATCCATGCATGTTTATTGGCTGACTGCTAGGTACCAGACCCTGAAAATACATAATGCCCTTGGCTTATGTAAAAATGGAATGGAGCTTCAATTTTGCTGTGTGTTCCTTGGGTTCATATAGGGAAACTAAGATAAATACTATTCAAAAACAGTGAAGGTAGAAAATATAAATGGTAGTAAACATGCTGAGAAAGAGGCCTGTTTAGCCTGGATAGTGTAAATCGATACATAACCACATGATAGTTTAACAATCAGGAGTTTTTCTGCATCCATATTTTATCAGTTCTAAAAGCAGTATCAGTTTGACTTCAAATGCAGGATATGGCTAAGAGACAAATTCCTTTAAATATTCAAAAGAATTTAAGATTGCTTTAGCTGTGAGCCTTGAGTTGAAAATTCCAAGAACCATGTGGGCAATAATTACCCTTTAATAAACCAGGGAATTCTGTTTACCAGAATATCACTCTTCTGTTAACAAGAACATTAAGTATTATGGGATAATTGCGTTCATGTACAAATATCACCAGGACTTCAGGTAAGTGACAGATGACTGCATGATACTGAGAGAAATGTTCTAAGGATATTATATCTATTTTTAAAAAATTGTCTTTACTGTTTGTCTTTGTGCTCCCCAAAAGGCAGCACTGTCTCTTTGCTGCTGAACTGCATTTATAACTGTATTAGTGAATACCTGATTTATATTTTGGAGTAGATCCAATGCAAATATCCACATTAATGCAACACATGCAAAAGTCAAGAGGTCCAAAGGTTGGTTCCCACAGCAACTGACCTTTGTTTCTCTGGAGTTTGGCAGTATTTACTTTCACTTTGTATTAGCAAAACTTTTATATTTAATGATGTACATTATGGCACAGTTATGAGAAATGTTATTTAGGAATGTCTAATTTGTATTTAGAAAAACCTCAACTTTGGTGTTGTAACTATTTTATACTTCCCATATTCATGAAAAATAAAGGGAACTAGGAACGTAAAAGAGAACGTGAATAATTTGTTCCTAAATGATTATCTAACAATCATTCATTTAGCTATCAAAATGTCTTGAAACAACTAATTTTGAATATGTCTATATTTGTTTATGTATGTAATAGCGGGGTAATTTTGCGCAAACTAAAACATAGAAAAAATATTTGATTATAAGTGGAATATTTTTATGTACGTGTAGTTTTGGAGTTGTTTATTAAATTTGAAACCAACAGACACCACACTCATATTCACTATGTTCTTTCTGTTAAAATGGAAGAGTTGTCTCCACTGCTATTCAAAGCCAACCCATCCATCATGGTCTGGATCTTATTCCTTCTCATGAGCTTTCGTCTTGCCATTCTTGCCTCTCACTCCTGAATCTTCCACTTCTCCCTCTCTACCAGATCATTCCCATTACACACACACATTGTCCTGTATCTCCCCAGCCCTAGGTGTTCCCATAGCTGCTACCCAGTTTTTGTTCTCCCTTTCATAGCAAAGCTTATTGGAAGAGGTTTGTATATTCATTGTATTCACTTCTTTATCTCTTTATCTCACTCTAGAGGGTCTTCTGTTCCTCCCACTTTCCTCCCACTTCACTGTAGCTGCTGTTTTCAAGGTCACCAAGGCTTGCTTGCATGCTGCCAAGTGTAATGGTTACTTGTTTAAGCTCATCCTATTCAACCCCTAAGCCGTAGTCAAAACTTTGAACTCAGTTGAGCATTTCCTTCTTGGGATACCTTCTTTCTGTTAGTCTCTGTGAAACCATATTCTTCTGACTGGCACCTCCTTCTCAGTCTCGTCTGCTACCTCTTTTTTCCTCTGTTCCACCTTTAAAGTTAGGAGTGTTTTAGACCTTGGGTCTTCTCTATTTATAATCTCACTCAGAGTTATGATTGCCTAGATTGTTGGGAAATAAACATATAGCATTCTAAGTCAAATTTGAATTTCAGATTTTGTAACTGCAAACATGTTCATATTTTATATATATACACATTTATTTATTTACTTATTCATTCTATAAGCTATCAGGACATACTTTATTATTTATCAAGATAGAGTCTCACTCTGTCACCTAGGCTGGAGTGCAGTGGCACAATCTCGTCTCACTGCAACCTCTGCTGCTTGGGTTCGAGCGATTCTCATGCCTCAACCTCCCAAGTAGCTGGGACTACAGGTGCATGCCACCATGCCTGGCTAATACTTTTGTATTTTTAGTAGAGATGGGGTTTTGCCGTGTGGGCCAGGCTGGTCTCAAACTCCTGACCTCAAGTGATGTGTCAGCCTCAGCCTCCCAAAGTGCTGGGATTACAGGCATGAGCCACCATGCCCGGCCAGGATATACTTTAGTATAGGTATGTCCTATGCAATGTTTTGGACATACTTATATTAAATAATTGTTCATTGCTTTGGAAATTCAAATTTGACTGGATGTCTTATATTTTAGCTGGCACCCCTGCCCTGAGTGAACTCATTCACATACATGGTGTTAAATACAATCTGTGTGCTCTAGAAGGTACTTCTCCCTAAGCTTCGGGTTTGTGTTCCCAACTTCTTATGTAACATCTTGGACATCTGTCTTCTCAAACTTAATATGTCCCAAAGACAATTAACTCATTTCCACTTTTTCTCCCTCGTAGTAATGACACCAATATTCATCTAGTTTTTTAAACCAAATATCTTGACTATGTCCTAGGTTCCTGTCCTCTTTGCTACCCTCTCATCAAATCTCTGACCAAGTTCTAAGGTCTGTATATCCAAAGTATATCACACGTATGTCTACTTTTCTTCATCTCTACTGATAGCTTTGTAGGTCAGGCCATCATCATAACTTGCTTGGACTGTGGCCCGAGCATCCTAGATGTTCCCCCTACTTCTACTACATTTACCCCCTACAACTCTATGCAGCAGCACATTTTAATGTGTTCTTTAAAAAACATAGATCATTTCAATTGCCTGGTTGTTTCAAAGCCCTCTCCACTTTCACTTTCCAGTGGCTTCCCACTGCACTTTCTTTCCCAGTTCTTTCTCATGGCCAACAGGCTTCTGTGGACTGACTCCTGCCAGGATCACTCTACTGACTCATACATACTGCCCCTCCCACACTGCCTTCTCTCTATTTCACTATTTCTATTCCTTTTATTTTGCCCATAATATGCTTATATGCTGCCCTACCTTCCTCCTCCTTCTCCTCCTCCTACTCCACCTTCTTTTTCTTTTCTTTTCTTTTTTTTTTTCAGACGGAGTCTCGCTCTGTCGCCCAGGCTGGAGTGCAGTGGCCGGATCTCAGCTCACTGCAAACTCCGCCTCCCGGGTTCACGCCATTCTCCTGCCTCAGCCTCCCGAGTAGCTGGGACTACAGGCGCCCGCCACCTCGCCCGGCTAGTTTTTTGTATTTTTTTAGTAGAGACGGGGTTTCACCGTGTCAGCCAGGATGGTCTCGATCTCCTGACCTCGTGATCCGCCTGTCTCGGCCTCCCAAAGTGCTGGGATTACAGGCTTGAGCCACCGCGCCCGGCCTCTTTTTCTTTCCTTTTTTTCTTTTTCTTTTTCTTTTTGGACGGAGTTTTTCTCTTGTTGCCCAGGCTGGAGTGCAACGGCATGATCTCAGCTCATTGCAACCTCCACCTCCTGGGTTCAAGCGATTCTCCTGCCTCAGCCTCCTGAGTAGCTGGGATTACAGGCATGTGCCTCCACGCCCAGCTAATTTTTTGTATTTTTTTTTTCCTTTTTTTAAAAAATTTATTATTATTATACTTTAAGTTGTAGGGTACATGTGCATAACGTGCGGGTTTGTTACATATGTATACTTGTGCCATGTTGGTGTGCTGCACCCATCAACTCGTCATTTACATCAGGTATAACTCCCAATGCAATCCCTCCCCCCTCCCCCCTCCCCATGATAGGCCCCGGTGTGTGATGTTCCCCTTCCTGAGTCCAAGTGATCTCATTGTTCAGTTCCCACCTATGAGTGAGAACATGCGGTGTTTGGTTTTCTGTTCTTGTGATAGTTTGCTAAGAATGATGGTTTCCAGCTGCATCCATGTCCCTACAAAGGACACAAACTCATCCTTTTTTATGGCTGCATAGTATTCCATGGTGTATATGTGCCACATTTTCTTAATCCAGTCTGTCACTGATGGACATTTGGGTTGATTCCAAGTCTTTGCTATTGTGAATAGTGCTGCAATAAACATACGTGTGCATGTGTCTTTATAGCAGCATAATTTATAATCCTTTGGGTATATACCCAGTAATGGGATGGCTGGGTCATATGGTACATCTAGTTCTAAATCCTTGAGGAATCGCCATACTGTTTTCCATAATGGTGGAACTAGTTTACAGTCCCACCAACAGTGTAAAAATGTTCCTATTTCTCCACATCCTCTCCAGCACCTGTTGTTTCCTGACTTTTTAATGATCGCCATTCTAACTGGTGTGAGATGGTATCTCATTGTGGTTTTGATTTGCATTTCTCTGATGGCCAGTGATGATGAGCATTTTTTTCATGTGTCTGTTGGCTGTATGAATGTCTTCTTTTGAGAAATGTCTGTTCATATCCTTTGCCCACTTTTTGATGGGGTTGTTTGTTTTTTTCTTGTAAATTTGTTTGAGTTCTTTGTAGGTTCTGGATATTAGCCCTTTGTCAGATGAGTAGATTGCAAAAATTTTCTCCCATTCTGTAGGTTGCCTGTTCACTCTGATGGTAGTTTCTTTTGCTGTGCAGAAGCTCTTTAGTTTAATTAGATCCCATTTGTCAATTTTGGCTTTTGCTGCTGTTGCTTTTGGTGTTTTAGATCGTGAAAATGGCCATACTGCTCAAGGTAATTTATAGATTCAATGCCATCCCCATCAAGCTACCAATGAGTTTCTTCACAGAATTGGAAAAAACTACTTTAAAGTTCATATGGAACCAAAAAAGAGCCCGCATCTCCAAGACAATCCTAAGTCAAAAGAACGAAGCTGGAGGCATCACGCTACCTGACTTCAAACTATACTACAAGGCTACAGTAACCAAAACAGCATGGTACTGGTACAAAAACAGAGATATAGACCAATGGAACAGAACAGAGTCCTCAGAAATAATACCACACATCTACAGCCATCTGATCTTTGACAAACCTGAGAGAAACAAGAAATGGGGAAAGGATTCCCTATTTAATAAATGGTGCTGGAAAAATTGGCTAGCCATAAGTAGAAAGCTGAAACTGGATCCTTTCCTTACTCCTTATACGAAAATTAATTCAAGATGGATTAGAGACTTAAATGTTAGACCTAATACCATAAAAACCCTAGAGGAAAACCTAGGTAGTACCATTCAGGACATAGGCATGGGCAAATTTTTTGTATTTTTAATAGAGGCGGGATTTCTCCATGTTGGTCAGGCTGGTCTTGAACTCCTGACTTCAAAGGATCCGCCCACCTCAGCCTCCCAGATTGTTGGGATTACAGGCATGAGCCACTGCGCCCAGCCCTTCTTTTTCTTCTGATTTTGATTCTTCTTTTGATTCTGCTGCTTCTGCTTCTGTTTCTTCTGCTCCTGCTGCTGCTGCTTCTGCTGCTTCTGCTTCTCCTGCTTCTGCTGCTTCTTTTCTTCTTCCTCACAGCTGGTTTATTTGGCTAAATCTTTCTCACCCTCAATCTAATGTTTTAGACCCCCCAAGCACTGATCAATACTTAAAATTGTCACATTGGTTTATTTAGGTATTCATTTATTTTCTACTTTCTGGAACATAAATTCCATGACAGAGGGACTATGTTACTTCTGTTAATTACTTTATTTACAGCTCTAGAAATAGAACACAGTAGGTACTCAATACATATTTCTTGACATTCGAATTAGTGATTTTCTAAAACAGATCTGTGCTACTATATAGCAAGAAAATTCCAGGATATAACCCCTTTTTGGATCAGAAAATAGATACAAAATGAAAATATTTCCACTGCTTTTTTCCTCCCACTGGCACTTACGCTATAATGTTGAGGAGGATACATTGGTGAAAAAACAGCAATCAGCACCAAGGAAAACACTGAAAATGGTTTCATCTGCTGGAGGGAGTTGACTCTGTCCCTGGGGAGAAGTCTGGCATATTATAGCCAGTCAGGATCCTGCAATGGATTGTCTTTCAAAGTCAAAATTTAACCTGTCAAGAGTTAGAGAAAATGATTTGTAGCCTAAAGAGTTGGCAGATTAATATTTCTGAAAAACTGTGCACTAAACCCCCTATGGCTACTTATTTGTTCTACTATTAAGACCTGCCTCCCTCTGGTATAGGAAATGCTTTACACAAAACAGCACATTTGCTTTTTGTATAGACATTTCCCTTGCCCCAAGATGGGGTTTCCCAGTGAGGTGTAACATTCATTAGCCCCTTTGGACAATCCAGCCTGCTGAAACAGACCTGTGTCTTTATCTCACAGCTGCATTCAGAGTCAGAATGCACTGGGTGACTGGGGGAAGCTGTGATGTATGAAGCAGAAAGAAGATTGATTTTTCACAAGGTACCTTGTACCTGGAGTAATGAGAGTGGCAAATTACTTGTTCACTGAGCAGACATGACAGGAATGTCGTAGAGTAAATTTATATTTATGCAAACACAGTGGGGTCACACGAGTGGGAATCCACAAAGTGACCTTATCTCTGGAAGATATCTCTTTAAATCGCCAGTTCGCACCGGGAAGCCCACACTCAGCAAAGGCAGCAAAGGCTGCCTAAAACCCAAATCTTCTAATGAATAATGTAATGCTCATGGTACAGTAAGAAATAGGATAAATTGTGGTGCCATTTTAAAATGAGAGTCTTCAACTCACAGGCTATTTTTGGTGTTCATCTTGGATTTTGTGGCAGTGGAACATAAAATATCTACTTTAATAGAGTAAAAGAAATGGAGTGATTTATCCTAGTCATTGTGGGCCTTTAGAACCTCTCATTTGGTAATAGAAAAAGTCAGTGGTTGATGGGGAAGTGGATAATTTTTCTATGTGTAGGCAGTCCAATGCATAGAGAACACACAAGTATCTCAGAACATTTGGGGCAGACAAAACAATTTAAAAAGCCTCTAAATGACAGAAGGATATGGCAGGAGTATTCGGCAAAAAACATTTCAACATTCCCAACGTAAGGGCTGACACAATTCACTTTCAAAAGCACTGCTGATGCTTTTAGCTGTAAACTATTAAAAGAATATTAAAATAATAATTTTGTTCTTTTAATGAATGGAAAAGTTTGCTGATTTTAGCAAGTAGTCTTGGATTTAGAGCAATTCTTTCCTGCTTGACATCCATTTGTTGATTATTCATCACTCATTTTTTGAGAACCCAGTTTGTGTCTGGAACTATGTTAAATGCAAGGTAGAGAACCAAGAAACCAGCCAGCTTCTGAGGGAGGTCATTCCTAGTAAGCCAGATTGTAAGGTAAAATACATCTAGAGAAAATAAACCCTGTTAAATCTAGTGGTGCAGACCGAGCCATGGGGAACAAGGAAGAACACATTTTAAGAGAGGTGTTATTTGCCCATGTTTGCCCTTTTGATCTTCTCCTTCAGAATCTTGACCGCAGTACTCAATAGGGTCAGCTTAGTCTAGATATCCATAAAAAACAATGGTGACACTCTTTAACTTGCTACCTTATGAGACAACAGAAAGTGTATAATGCTTTATGTGTGTCATGGACCTTCCTAAGTGCATCATGTGTGTTAGCTAAATCAATAATCGTGTTACTTCTATTGGGTAGAGTCCAGCATTATGTCCACTCTGTAGATGGGAGATGAATGAAGGGGGAGTTGTGGTAACTTTCCTAAGGTCACTCAGATAGTTAGCAATCAAGGCCAGCCCATTGCTGCTGGAAACACAGTCTTCAACCACCCCAGGGGAGTTTAGCCTCCAATGGAGAGGCGTAGGGTTAGAAAAGCTTTTGTTGAAAATAACTGAGTCAACCTTTTGGAATAAGAAATGGGCTCTGAAATTCACCATGAAATAAACTAATATATGTTTATAATAGACCAGAACTCAGGTATTCATTTCTGGGACCTATTCACTAACAATCTGGCAATGACCACATGCAGTCTACTCTGAAATTCTCTTCCTTTAGATTGTTTTGATCCTCCTTTGTGTTCACAACTTTTGGCCTCCTACCTGTATGTGTTGGATTGTTGCATCCTTGCTTGGGGACCCTAATTTTTATTCAAAAAGTATTTTTATCTACTTGATCTTTTAAGTGCACCCTCTCACTGAATTTTTCAGAGTACATGCTTTAAAAGCTTTGCAAAATGTGAGTTGTTATCCTTGGAAACTTGTTATCCTTGTTTTGCCCACTTTCTCTGTAGGAGAATGTGGCTATGATTGCTTCCTTCTGGTTTGAGTGTTTTGTGGGTTTTTTTTTTTTTTTGCCATGTGGTATGTTCTTTAAGGTACAGTTAACATTTGAATTTACTTTCAGTGGGACGGGTCCTCAGTATTACTGGAGCTAATGAGCTTCTCCCTTTGCCAGAAACATGGATCCTCCAGGCTCTAATCACTTAGGGACATTCTGGTTTCATCATAGCATCTTCATGACCATTGTGTAGGCTACACTCATAATAGAAATTAGCTCATACTTGTGTTTTCTGTATGTCAGGCATTATTCTAAGTGCTTTATCTGTCTTAACTAATTTTGTAATAAGGCTAACCCTACTAGGTAGGAAGCATTATTTTCTACATTTAACAGATAAAAAACATCCATGTAGGTAATAAGCTGTCAAGGTAGACCTAGTACTCCAGACTTCCCTGCCAAACAGTTACTGATGTATTGGAGTCAAATTCAGCTTGTCCTAGGGAAAGACAGATAAGTCTTCTTGAAAGAATTAATAGTGAATTTCAATATGGGACTGATTTCCCTACTTGGTCTTCTCTGTGACTCTTATTATTTTTTAGATATGTCAGCCCGCCGAGTTAATATACATCTACTAGTTGAGCATTTATTATGAGCAGGTCCTGCTGTAAGCACTTTATATGTTTTAACACATTTCATCCTCAAAGCCCTTTGAAAAAGCATTATGATTTTCCTCATTTCATAGTTGAATAAATTGAGGCACTTGTTAATTTTGCCCAATGGCCCAAAGTTGGTAAATGTCAAAGCTGGGTTTGAGTCCAGGAAGTTGGATTCCCAAGTTTCCCATTATTCAGTACTATCATTACATCATCAATTATAAGTTGGTTATAATTATAGCTGAATTATGCCAATAGCCCACCAATTCATGAACCATACTATCCTTAAGATGTATTGTTAGCTCTTACAGGAGCTAACAATATAAGACAACAAAAGTCAAAAACCAATCCTTTTGTTAATGTACATCTCTTTCAATTAGACTATAAGCCCTTAGAGATCAACTCCAGCAAGTGGACACAGATGTGGACCACTGGGACCCACACGAGGACTTGTCACTGTGAGGACCCAGTGCTGGAATCAGGCCTAACTTGTGTTCTGAGGATCCATTCTGGTAGGCAAAGCATGGCGTTTAGGGATAAGGCAAAAGCAATATAGCCCACAGCATTCTTATGGAGGGCAGGAGGGATACAAGTGGGAAATCAGTGTGAAGAAACATTGTCCGGAGGTAGCAAAGAGCAGGACTAAGTTTCAGGAACAGCATTCCATGGGGGAGTGGCGGTGGGGGCGGCAGGGGGGTGGTGTAGCAAGAACAAAGTGAGATCTTTTACGGGTACCCAAGAAAAGGAGTCAGGTCTGGGAAAATGGTAGAAGCTCAATTTTTAGAACTGGTGCAACACATTAGAGCCAGACTGACAAATGTGATATAACTCCCATGGTAATGGGTCAGGTGTCCTTAAAGTTTTTATTCTGAATTCTAGGTTTGCATCTAATGACAAGAGGGAGGTCTGAGCCTAAAAGAGGAGAAGATAACCTCTGGCTTTGGTAAAAATGCTTTCTTCTGTACAAAGGGAGGCCTTACCCAAAGCATAGCCTGTTAACCAATTATTTGACATAACTATGGGGGTTATTTCTAGAGTTGAGTGTGTGCCATTGACTGTACACTCTATTTTCCTTTCTGATTAGTTCTTGTGATGGAGTGAAGATAGTACCCTTAGACATGCTGTCTAATGTGCACAGGAATAAAAAATCTGAAAGGAGAAGAGAATCATTTTTATCCTAGTCCATCTTTCTTGGAGGATCTATCATAGTATTCTCTTTAATCAGAAAGTGGAATGAAGTCTGTTCAGACATGATGGAATACCCACACTCATGTCACTGGCATGAATGGAGGAAAAGAGCTATGCTATGCTTTTAAGTTCTAATAGCAGAGAACTTCAAATTATTTCTGTTTATCACTGGGGACCATTATGCAGTTTTCCAGCAGACCATTGCCTTCTGAATTATATTTTAATGCAGTCATCAGTTTTCATTCTTCACACCTTCACACAGAAAGAGTTAGTCCAGAATCAGGCAAACAGCAAAGGTGAACTGAGGTGGAGGACACGTGCTCCCCAGATGGCCCACAAATTGGATAGTATCCCAAAGTAGATTAAAACTTAATTGTATTATCATCTACATTTGATGTTTGTACAGTGTGGTGTCAGCAGATGGTGTCAAGGGTTCTGTGAACTTGATTATTTTTATACAATTCTCAGTATGGAAGGTGTAGGACTATGTTAGATAAATGAAAAAGGAACGAAGCTGCTGTGCACCCTGGCACTATGTCATTCTTCTCCCTTTGTGCAAAAGAGCAACTATTGTGAATGCCAAGATCTCTTTCTCTATTCTTTATCTGACACATAGCATGCCCACTAGTATTGATGTAGGATGATATGCTAGAAGGAACAAGAGATTTGTAATCAGAGGACCTGGATATGGGTCTTAAAGTTGTCCCTTTTGGGTGTGTTCTGACTGGGCAAGTCACTTCACCCCTCTAAGCCTCAGTTTTCTTATTTTTATAATATGGGTAAAAACATCTTATTCACCATATTGAATTATGACTGTGAAAATATTTCTTCCATTTGAAAGAGGTTTGTAAAAATAAGAAACTATAAATTTAGATGCTTCCTACAGTAGAAACAAAGAAGTTTATTTAGCAAGTATTGTCTTACTTCAGTTAAGAAATTTGGCTGAATTTTAGTAATGGAATGGAGTGAAAAACTCATAAAAGAAGGCAGGGTTCCACATTTGAAATGCTTTTGTTTTTCCTTTTTTATTTAGCTTAGATATTAATTATCTTTTAACTTCTTTTTTCTTTTTCTGTCCTTCAAATTATTCTTCATTCTCTTATTATAACCCTCTTCATCATAGTACAAACATATTGTATAGTAGTTTTAAGTCACTGCATATTAGTAGCAGAGAGAACATATTTTTGTCATGCTTTCTTTTGTATTTATATGGAGTACCATAGTCATTCATAAATGGTAGAGTGAAGTCTTTCTGAAACAAGTTATAAACTCTGTACTTTATTGATACAAATCTTTCCATTTAGCATCTCAAGTTTTTAAGATAGTTTGATTAAAAATAAATTCTGGGAAATGCAATGCATCTAATTTTGAGAGAGGCATTCACCAGTGTCCTACTAAAAGAAAGTGACTACAAATGTTTGAAACTGAAGTCTTCAGAGTTTTTTTTCCATTTATGTTAACTGGAAGTGGTAGTGGTGTCATATGAGCTACTATCAAATATATTACCCAAAGAGCTTGTTGACTGGCTTTCTTTGGAGGCGTTTGATCATCAAATGATGAAAGGGTTTGTATAGATTTTACATGTTTAGGCTGATGTCTTTTGCAGTCCCCCAGTACCTCGCTGATACCTACTACATTGAGGGAAAACACTTCTATGTGGCCATCAGCATCCTAAATATTCTGGGTCAGCTCCATCGTTTCAAGTTTACCTCTTATTCCTCCACTTAATTCACTTTAGCATGGAGCCAAATGAGATTACTTGCCATTCATACTCTTTGTATGTTCCACATTCCATGTCTTTCCCCAGCCTGCTCTTTTGGCTTGACATTGCTTTCTTCATATCTCTGTATATTAAAATCTTACCAATATGTTAAGGTTTAGTTCAACCATTTCCTACTTCAGATCAAGGTTCAGCATTTATTGAGGACATACTTAGTGTAAGAAATAGAGTACTTCACATATGTTACCTAATGCAACCACCAAAACTGTGGAGTAAATGGTGTTCAGAAAATCTGTTCATTCAATCATGAGTTTTTCCAACTCAAGGATTTGAGAAAGTCAGAATATTGGTAGTTTTCTGTTTTTTTATTTCATAGATAGAAAGACTGAGTTAAAGTAATTTGCTTCATTTCATAGAACCAGATTTGGGTGAATACATCATTAGACTCAAACTTGGAGTTTTGACTGCTGGCCTAGTGCTTTGCCTTATTGGTCAAAATTTCATGAGGGCACCTTTTTATTCCTTAAATTTGGTATCTCTTTCTAAGCAACTCTAATCCCTTCTTCAGTATTCATAGATCATTCTCTTACTTACATGAGCTCACAAATCTTTTATTCTTCTATTACAAGTTCTTTGAAGGAAGCAAGAAACTGGGGCTTGCTGACCTATCCCTTACAGGGTCCACTGTGAGGCCTTGCATAAAATAAGAACTTAGTAATAGCTATTTTGGATGAATATATCGTATTTCCACAAATCAAACTTTGAGTGAGCAGCTGCATTTTCCTTATGTTTGCATGCTAGCAAGTGTGTCTGTGGTGACTAATAATTACTATATTTCAATGGCACATGTATAGTAAATAATGCCTTTACTCTGTGGTTTCAGGCTAAGTGCCTTTTTGAATTTAATTAAGATAATGCCATTATATTCTTTTCTTTATGAAAATTAATGAAAAACAATACATTATCACAAACTTGTAATCTACTTATTAGCTGAAAGATGAATTTTTTTTTTGTTTACTATGTTATCATGAAGCCCCAAATTAAAAATTTACAGCTGTAATCAGATTATGGGCTCCATGTGTGCAGGAAACAACCTTGTCATTTTCACAGCTATATTGCCAGTGTTTAAAGTAACAGTAGATGTTTAATAATGTTTGTTAAATGATCAGTTAGGTTGCAGTTTCATTGGAGGATGAACCTTTGACTTTGTAGATATTTTTAAGATTAAAACTTGAGAGATACTTTTATATAGGTTATTTCTTTTAATCATTGCAACAACCTTGTGAGGTAGTTAAGGCAAGCCATATTACCTTTATTGTACAAAATGATCAACTGAGGCTCAGAGGAATTAAATGATTCTAGAAATCATCTACCTAAACAGGTGACCAAGTCTTGAATCCAAGTATTCTTACTCCAAATCCTGCATTCTTTCTGTGTTACCATGTAGTAAGTAGACGATATAAATATAGCATAGAGTATTTGCAAGGAAATAAAGTGAGGCAGTTTTTAAGGTGTTTTCTGGAAAGTTATATGTAATAAATTGGAGTGAATTTGACATTTGAAAGACGATACCAAAAAAGAAGCAATGGTACTGATCTTGGTGAAAGACTCTGAATTTGAGCCAGTTCTGAATTGTCTTTTAAGCCTTACACTAAGAGAAAAACTAAGCACAGCCATTTTATTCTCCTTTTACTCCCTTTGCCTCCATTTCTCAGCTTATCTGAACCATAAGCTATTTAAGGCTTCAGAATTTTACCAAAGTCTTCTAAATATCCTTTTGTCCTCTTCCCACCCGCCCCCCTGACAATCAACTGGAAAAAAAACCAGCTGACTTATTTGGTATTTTTTACCTTGTGCTTTATTGTTTTCTTCCAGTGTTTTTCTCCCGACGCCAAAGTGCAGATGCTGTGATTGCTACTTCTAGCTCAAGACATCTGTTTTTCAGTAGGTCCTTTTCTTTCTTTCATTCCCAATTATAATCTTTTATGTGCCACTGCTAAAGTATAGAGTAGAAACATCAGATCCTGTCCTTACAAGAATAAATACTCTGTTTTTAGCCTCTGTTTTAGCTTCTGGATTCTCCCATGGAAGGCGAACTTAGTTTTTAAGTTGGATTGGTACATTAAACATCTTCAAATCTAAGGACTTTAAAGCACTCTTATAAGCACAGTTATTTCATATAATGGCACTCATTTGAAGTCCATAAGTCTAGGCAAAATTTTCAATGTGGGTAAATAAGAAGTACAGGGAAGATAACCGAGATTTTTTTTTTTTTGTCTTCATATGCTCTCTTCTTGCTTTTTTTTTTTTTTTTTCTGATTCAAGTCAGAGTTGACACAGTCCATGAGTAGAAAGTGGTACCTACTCAGAAATAAGATAGCTTAGAACTGAAGCCACGCCCTGGTTGCCCACAGGCTGTATTTGACATGCAGAATGTTCTTTAAAATGAGATTGATAACATTTAAAAATGATGAATTGCAGATATGATTCTGGATTTCTGGCTCCTGAAGGAAAATGGGAGGGTGGGGGTGGTATGAGGCTCTCCTTCCCATGTGTCTTCAATTGGCTGAAGCTGAAAGTGTCCTGGAGGTGAACTGGACAGTGAGATGATTGAGCCCTTACTTCACTGACTGGCCTGTATGGCTCCTACTGGACCCATCATATATTTGTAGTCAAATTTTTCTGTACAGTCATAAGCCACATACAATGTTTTGGCCACTGATGAACTGTACATACAGTGGTGGTCCCATAAAATTTAATATGCTATTTTTACTGTACCTTTTCTATGTAATTAGATATGCTCAGATACACAAATACCATTGTGTTACAGTTGCCTACAAGTTTGTGGCCTAGGAGCAATAGATTATGCCATACAGCCTAGGTGTGTAGCAGGTTACACAAACCGTATGGGTTTGTGTCAGTGCACTCTATGAGGTTCACATGTTAAAATTGCCCAATGATGCATTTCTCAGAATGTATCCTGATTATTGAGAAACGGATAACTGTATATATAATATTATATTGTCAAATAATCAGCTAAATTTATTTCTAGCCATGTATAATTCCTCTCTTGTTTAGCATTTAAAACAAACCCATGGCCAAGGCATCTTTTTTCATAGGCCGAGAAAAAAAAATTAGTAGGAATTATTTTAACATATTCTATTTTGTATTATGGAAATAAGACATTAGAATCGTTTTCATTATCAAACTTTTTTTTTTTTTTCTTTTTGACAGTTGGCAGAGCTCGCTGAGGGTTTATTTTGGGAAAAAAGTGAATTGTTTTGTAGCTGGAGGTATGGGGAAGGGGGGTCCCCCTGGCAGTAAACTCCCCCCACAGGTGGGCTGAGGGCTAGCGCTGAGTCTCACGTGGGTCTCCTGTTCCCTGTGCTCTCCTGCACAGCAGCCTCTCTCACCGGCTCTGGGGCAGCTGCAGTGGGGGTAGGGTGGGAGGGGCTACCGTGGCCGTTCACTCCGGCAGGACTTCAGAGGACTCAGACACTAGCTTCTCATCGCGGGTCTCGATCTTCACAACCACAGCCCTTGTGGAGCTGGTGCCGCTGAAGTAGCCGGAGCCCCCTACAGAGCCAAAGCTGGAGCTCAGGCATAGCTAAGGAGAGGGCTTGTGAGGCCCCCATAGGCCGAGCTGAGCCCTCCTGCATAGTCACTGGTGGCCTTCGAGTAGATACTCATGTTCTGCATCCTAGACTCTAGCCAGCTCTCTTCGCCCTCCAGCAGCTTCTTGTAGGTGGCAATCTTGATATCCAGGGTCAGCTTGACATTCATCAGCTCCTGGTATACACGCAGCTGCTACGCCATGGCCTGCTTCGCCCGCTGCAGGGTGGCCTCCAGCTCGGACAGCTTGGTGTTGGCATCCTTATGGCCAGCTCCCCGAGCTGCTCAACATCTGTGATGGCGGCTTCCAGGGAAGCCCTCTGGCCTTTGAGGCCCTTGGAGCCAGCTGACGTTCTGGTTCATCTCGGAGATCTCAGTCTTTGTACGCGGCAGGTTATCCCTGTGCGTCCCGGCCAGCGTCTGCAGCTCCTCATACGTGATCTGGTACATGCTCTCAGCCTCAGTCCATCTGCAGTTGGCGATCTCCTCCTACTGGGGCTTGACCTCAGCGATGATGTTGTCCATGTCCAGGGAGCGGCTGCTGTCCACAGACAGCACCATAAACGTGTCGGAGATCAGGGATGGCAGCTCCCTGATCTCCTCTTCATACAGCTGCCTGAGGAAGTTGATCTCACCAGTCAGCCCTTCCAGGCAAGACTCCAGCTCTACCTTGTTCATGTAAACTTCATCGCATCCTTCTCTATGAGGACAAATTCATTCTCCATCTCTGTATGCTTATTGATCTCATCATGGTACTTGTTCCTTAAGTCCTCCACCAGCTCCTGTGTGTTGCCAAGCTCCACCTCCAGCCACAGCTTCTCCTGGCCCAGTCTCCAGCTGCAGCCTCAGCTTGTTGAAGTAGCTCTGGAACATTGTCCATGTTGCTCTGAGCCAACTTCTGCTGCTGCAGGAGGCTCCGCTTGACCTCCAGTATCTTGTTCTGCTGCTCTAGGAACCGTACCTTGTTGATGAAGGAGGCAAACTTGTTTTGAAGGTCTTGATCTGCTTCTGCTCCTGGGTGTGCAGGGCCTGGCTTGGATGTTGGGGTCCACCTCCAGGTTAAGGGGGCTCAGCAGGCTCTGGTTGACCATGACAGCAGTGATCCCTCCCATACCGCTGGCCCCACCAAAGCCTCTGCCCAGGCCACCCTGGAAGCTGCTGCTGCCCACTTGGGAAAAGCTTGAGGAGGTGATGGGGGCACCAGGCCACTCATGTAGGAGTGGCTGCTGAAGGCCCAGGGGTCAGAGGTGGACACCTTATGGGACTTCTAGGTCACCTTGATGGACATAGTGGAGGCAGGAGTGGAAGTAGGTGGGCCCCAAACAGGCGGAGGTTTGAAAAGGAGTGGAGAAGCTGCTGCTTCTTCATTATCAGACTTTTAATGAAAAGAACTTTGGACCTGAAGCTGGAAGAACTTTTTAAACATTTTTTTTGAGACAGGGTCTTGCTATGTTGCCCAGGCTGGAGTGCAGTGGTGCCATCACATTTCCCTGCAGACTCCAACTTCTGTCTCAAGTGATCCTCATGCTTCCGCCTCCCAAAGCATTGAGCCACAGCATGAACCACTGTGCCTGGTGGATAACTGGTTTTGAGTTCTGGCTGTGCTACTTACTAACTTTGACTTTGAACAAGTCACTTACCTTCTCTCAGCCTGCTCCCTCATCTCTGCAAGAGGGATGATTCCATCTGCCAGCCTCATGATCATGTGAACCAACGATGATCACAGATGTAAAAGTTCTTAGTATACCATATGGCATTATGCAAAAGTAAGATACTTTGTGGGGAAATAGAGCTACAGTGTATGGTTTGTCAAGGAGCTTAGCTTCTATTTATAGATACAAGACTTACATGTAATATAAACAACAATTGAAAGTATTCTACTGCCTACAAGAGGTAGAGACATTAAATGTTATTGGACATAAGAAAATGCGTATGATCATGCAGAGTAACCAAACTCAAAATTAAAAGGACATATGTAGTGTTTCTTCCATCTATTTATTTATTCAACACATATTTATTCTGCACACACTCTGTGATAAGAAACATCATAAATGCTGGAAGTAAAGTAGTGAAATAGAAGGCATAGGTTTGTGCTCTTATAGTCAATTGTATTCTAGTAGGGGGAGAGAGAGACAATAAACAAGTAAGCAAATAGGTTAATACTATTTCAAATACTGTTCAGTGCCACGAAGAAAATAAATGTAGGTTATATGGTAGAGCCAATGAGCAGAACTGTTCCCTTTATGACTCTTGCCATTTTATGTGTTTTTCTTCATTTTTATTGTTGTAAAATAGACATAACATAAAGTTTACCATTGTAGCCATTTTTTGTACAATTCAGCCGCATTAAGTACGTTCACAATGTTGTACATTACTGCTATGTATTCCGGAACTCTTAAAAATCATCCTGTACAAAAACTCTATATTCATTAAATAGTAACTCTCCATTTCCCCCTCCCTTCAGCTTCTAGTAATCTCTATTCTACTTTCTGTCACAGTGAATTTGACTATTCTAGGTACCTCTCATGTACGTAGAATCACACAATATTTGTACTTTTGTGTCTGGCTTATTTCACTTAATGTGTTTCCAAGTTCATCTATGTTGTAATTTCTTTTTAAGGCTGAATAATATTCCATTGTGTGTGTATATATATGTATATGTGTGTGTGTGCGTGTATATATCTATATCTATATCTATATCACAATTTGTTTATCCATTCACCCTATTACCTAATTTAGTATGATTTTGTAATAAGTCTAATTTGTAGACTACTATACAGTTTACAAAGTACTCTCATGTCCATTGTACATTACAAGAAGAGTGTTAACTCAGGGATTATTGGTTAAATTGTTGCTAAACTGTAGCGATATCTGGCACTTGTTTTGTGTAGTATTCTACCTGATGTGTCCTGAATCCTTGTTCCTAGCAATTGAAGTAATGGGATATAAATTGAGAAGAAATTAGGTCGGTAGGTTTTCAGCCAATTTGAAATGACGATGGCTGTAGTTTGGACTAGTTCTTCATATCCCCGTAATATAGGGCTTTCCTCAGGGTGTTCTTTGGAGAATTTTTTGAAACTAGACCCAGGTAATAGGCTTCCACCACCACCTTGGGGCATAATTTCACAATAGAATACATCTCACCATTGGGAAAATTTCTCAAGATTTCACACTTAACCACTTGACTGCTGCTTTGCCATATGATTGCATACTGTAGGAAAATACCTGCATCATGACTGAGGAAGCCCAATTCATCCATAAGGAGAATGTTAGGAGTGGAACAAAGCAGCTGATGGCAAATAGAAGTTAGAGTAGTGTATATTATGTGATTGATTTTATTCATGAAAGGAAAGAGTAAAGAAGTGAGATTCTAAAAGGCACTGAAATCTTATTGCAAAAAGAACAAGTCAGAAAGCAATATGTTATAGAGGCTTACTGTCGACTGAGGTTTGTAGCACAGAGTGGTTGCTTCTTTGATTCCTAATCAGTTGAGTTCTCAGTTGCTTAAGCTGTTAGCTGAAAGCTGAGGATGGTACTTTGTTATATTAAAATCTGATAATGTTCTACCTTTCCCTCAAAGACAGCTCATTGAAATATATGAAGTAATGTACATATAAGGAGTGTGAATAGAATGTGGTGATAAAAGTGTGTGGGTCCTAGCATCACTGTCTCTTCCATTGTGCTTTGTGACGTTGCTGTGCTCGGGGATTTAATGCTAGTGCACATAATTGTCCAAAAATGTTGCTTCAACTATTATTCTCAGAGAGCAGTGTGAATTCAAGTGAACTTGATTAAACATTCTATTCTTGGACTCTTTCCTTTTGGTTTCTTTTGAGAACACAGAATAGCATTCTTTTTGACACGTAACTGCTATCTTTTTTTTTTTTTTTAACGCTTTGTTTGTTTTTATAATTTTTGATGGTATGGTTGAAATATGTTGATGTTGGTGCTTTAGAAGGGATGGTTATATGAGAAGAGGCCTTCAGATATGAAACTTTAGCTCTTCAGTTCACTTACCTTTGAGAACAATCTGTGTTGAGGGGGAGTTTCCATGTTGCAATGGTTTGCTGGTAAAGCTGTTTTTCTCTCTGAATGTGTGCTGTTAACTAGCTAGTGCTTGCTGGCATATTGACCATATTGGATGGTTAAATGCATAAAATGGAGAGTCCTTCATATATGTAGGTGTTACCACGGTGAGAATAAATGTTCTTGGACCACAAACTTTATGCTAACAAAGAACTCTTAAAGATAGTTGTCGTTGTTCTCACTCATTCTTTCACTCATTTGCCAGCATGCAGGAGAAAGAGCTGAGGTGAAGTGGATTTCTTCTGTGCCTCATTTCCCAAGAGAACAGGTACACCAGAACAAAAGGAGTAAAAGTCTTAACTAGTCCCAATGATAATAGAGTGAAGAAATATTTAGAACTGGTTCCATTACCATAGCTTATTTGCATTGATAAAAGTCTTATTATTTGCATTATAAAAGTCTTATTAAAAAAGAAAAAATATTTTATTATGAATATTATATACAGAACTTAGATGCGATGTGCAGAGTTATCTCTTTTTACCATATATAATCACAAAATTAAATATAAGGCTAGTGATTTAGCCATCCATAAAAGGCTACATATAATTGGAAGTTTTCTTTCTTATTCCATATAATGGTGCTCCACCTAACATTTGTGAAATGTAGTCATCTCCTGATCATGCAGGAGTGGAAGCTTTGTGGGTTGTTTACAGATCTACAAATCATCTGCTTGTCTCCTACCACTTGCTTTAATTCATATTGTGACACAGTGTCATTGTATTAAGAGGGTAGGAGAAGGTAATCCAAATTTTTCTGGTTGTTAGTACTTTTGTCTGAAGTTTTTGTAGGAGAAGAGGGCAGATATAAAACAAGATTTTGTGTTGTCTAGATTCAGTTATCCAGCCCTCTCCTTTACAAACATCATCATGATTTTGTGGACACATCCATTTCATATTAAATTGCAAAAATTAGATTTATTTTCAATTTAGTAGCTTTAATATATTTTACATTTTAGCTTGATTAGACTCAAATTTTTGATGGCTTATTTTTTGATATATGCATATCTTGTTACAGTGGTTCAGTATGAAATCTCACTTTTGGTCATACTATATAATCGCACCATATTTTCCTTAATTTTTTTCTTTGGGAAAAACAGATTTGGACCCTGGAGGAGATAGATAATAATATAAAACAATAAGCAATTGATAAGGAGAGGAGTACTGAATACAAAACAGAAATGCGGGGAAAGAATGTAGTTTAGGATTACAACTGAAATGGAAAGAGATATGAAATTTAAATATGATGGATGCACCTTCCTCAAACTATCTACAGCCACTGAGAGGAGTAAAATGCCTCAACAGGGCATGTGAGAATGAAAGACATACAGTTAGCTTTATCTCTTTTGTGCTCATTCTTTTTTTTTTTTTTTTTTTTGAGACGGAGTCTCGCGCTGTGTCACCCAGGCTGGAGTGCAGTGGCGCGATATCGGCTCACTGCAAGCTCCGCCTCCCAGGTTCACGCCATTCTCCTGCCTCAGCCTCCGAGTAGCTGGGACTACAGGCGCCTGTGCTCATTCTTTACAACATATGTAGTAATATTTATACATTCATTACATACATACATTACAATATTATATGTAATATTATTTATACATTCTCTGTGTGTGCATTGAGACTCGATGTTAAGTAAAGCTGACATATTTATTTGACTATTATTTGTTGGAATCCAGGATCACGTTTGGTTTTTCTGACTTATAAGCCCATGCTCTGGGAGAAGGACCTTTGAAGAAACAGTAACACCTCTGATTTTTCACATCTTTAAGCTCAAACTCTCCCATGATTTCTTGTTTATTCTAATGACATTTCTGTTTGAAAAAAATAGACGACATTCCCATTTTATAGATAGAAAGGAGGGCAAGTGATTCACTTGTAATAATAGATGCAAGGTGATGTAGCTTAGCCTTGATCATTTCAGGTGTTTTTCTAGGGCTCTGAAGAATCTTAAATGATTGCTTTATCTTTGCCTTACAGCATTGTTTTCTGTTTTGGATGTTAGAGCTTGGCGCCTTGGAATATTGTGTTTCTGGAGAAATCATTTAAATGATAATACATTTCTCTTCTATATCATTTCAATCTGTGGGTGGTAAAGGTATTTGCACAAATCCAACAATTTGGCTATACACGGCTAGGCATAAAGCAATAGTGCTCCTGAGTTTTTGTACCCACCAAAATTGCAGTATTGTGGGGAAATGAATGAAAGTATAAAATCTGGGTGAAGGAAGCAGATAATTGTGGTTCTTAAATGAGGCTTGTGTTTGCTGCCAGGAAATCCTTAGAAACCAATGCAGCTTCCTTGGCTAAATCTCCAGGGTTGACTTCTTTAGTGAATAGAATTAAGAGCTGGATTCATTACAAAACACTGATATATCAAACGTAATGAACATTTTAAAACAAGTGTTTCAATTCAGACAAAGTTTAGAAACTGATTTAGGTTCCAAAGTCTGTATTTTGAAGTTGTTTGAGAAAATATGACCTAATTTGGCAAATCATATGACTAGCTTGTGAAAATATAACTCCATAAACTTTTGATAATAATTTACAATATAGGAAATGTAAATACTAGTTCTTCAATAGGAATGTTCTGACTCACATAATGTGCCTAGTGAATGTGGCTTAAAATACCATCATGTGGTGATACTTGATATATGATGTGAAGTGAAAAGAAAAACTGCAGTAATTAAAATGATTAAAATCAACCACCTTGGTTTCTGGATGATTTAACACACAACATACATGATTACATGTATGAGTTAATCTCCTAATTTGTTACTATATACCCTTTATATATACAACTTACATATGAGTCTCTTGTGCTTTAATAGTTAATCTCTGTCAATGTCGATGGCACCATCCACCTCAAAGACAATTGCTATTTCAGTAACAACTTGAATATTCTATATACAGGCAGAGTATTATACAATTCTACTCAGGTTAGACATGATTTTGGATAAAAGCAGCAATGTAGTCAAACTTGTAGCTCTTGATATCCTATTTAGTAGGATATTAGTATTAATCTGTAAGAACAAAGAAGGGTTTAGTTTTGAAGGATACATTTCATTTCCATAAAAATAAGGAAACTAAAGGAATAATAACAATAATAAATTATACCTGTAGAATGCTCTACATTGACAAAACTGTCACGTATTTTTTGACTTCATTTGAAAATTAAGTTTCATAATCTACGCTCACTTTGGTATCTTTAACTACTCCCTTTCTTTTGGCTCTGTTATCTTGTTTAAATCTCTCTAGCCACCACTCCATCTTTACTTCCCTTCTCTGCGTGTTTCTTGAAAGAGTAATCTAGTCTTTGTTTCCATTTCCTCATCTCCCACTCATTCTTCTCACTTCTTCTATCACTCCACCAATATGTACCGTTCTTCACATCTCCATTTCTAGTTGTTGAATATAAGGAAAGTATTTTTTTAAAATTAAAAGAAGTAATAAAACTTCTCCATTAAAAAAGTCATCTCTTTTGTTCTGATTATAAAATATACCTATTTCTTCATTCTACATCTCTTGATGTTCCATGATCCAGGTGATGTTCTATGTGCTAGAGCAGTGACTTGTAGGCAGGATCTTTGCTCTCATGCAAATTACATTTTAATGGGAAAAGGAAGAAAATAGACACTTATAGAATTGTATAAAGTAGTGAATAGAATAATTTTAGATTAGAATAAATAGAGAAAATGCTGTAGGCTATTTGGGGGTGGGGAGAGAGAGAGAGAGAGAGAGAGAGAGAGAGAGAGAAACTGCAGGGTGGGTCTCTCTGAACTCTGGAGGGCAGGATGGTCTTAATAACCTCTGTGGAGGTGATTATGAAAAGCAGACCACTACAGAGACAGGTAAGAGAACCTTCATGGCAGAATTAACATTTAGTGTAAGGTCTAGAATCAGCTTAGCAGGGGGGATAGTGGGAGGGCCAGTGTGCCTGAAGCATAGGGAACCTGGGGTAGAGGGATGTGAAATGAAGTCAGAGTGGTTGAGAGGGAAGATGATGTTGTTTCTTTTTTCTCCAGTAAGAGATATATATTTTATTCTCATTTCAATGAGTAGGTAAATTCTGGGATTTTAAGCAAGGCATAGGGCCAGTGGGGTAATGTGATTTGATTTATATTTTATAATGATCATTGTGGTTCCTATGAGGAGAAAGGGTGCGTGACTAATCTACTGAGCATTCTGCCCTAAGGGTGAATTTTGTTTCGAGATTTGTCTGTTAAGGTCCATGCCATTGTAACTAGTTAACACTAGGTTTGTCCGATATTTAGATTAATGCAAAGAATTTTCCTAAAAAGACAAAAAATATGTTCCCTTATGTGATCTCTGTTTCCACAGAAGTGTCTTAGGCTCAAGGGGAGGCCAGGTGGTTGGATTCTAACCTCCACTTCTATCTTTTTAATACATCTCCTTTATACTATCTCCTTTATTCCTCCCTTTTCTCCTTCCAGGTTTTTGTTTATATACCAGTTAAACTTACTTTCTGTTTTCATGGGGAAATGATTTTTCTCTCAGCATAACAGTTTTTATTTCTTGCTTTTTAACAATTAAATGATTTTTTTTTTTTGAGACGGGGTCTTGCTCTGTTGCCCAGGCTGGAGTGCAGTGGCAAGATCTAGACTCACTGCAAGCTCCACCTCCTGGATTCAGACCATTCTCCTGCCTCAGTCTCCCAAGTAACTGGCGCTGCAGGCACCTGCCACCATGCCTGGCTAATTTTTTGTATTTTTATTGGAGATGGGGTTTCACCGTGCTAGCCAGGATGGTCTTGATCTCCTGATCTCATGATCCGCCTGCCTCAGCGTCCTGAAGTGCTGGGATTACAGGCGTGAGCCACTGCACCCGGCCAGTTAAATGTACTTTTAACATTAGGGGGATGAGAAGCGTTTCAAATAATCCAAAAGTCTAAATTTCAGTGTACGTAAGTGAAATATGTAACAGAAGAGAAGAGTGGGAGAAAGTCCAGGAGATTTAATTGTCAGTCCTCCACTTTGACAACTTCTCACTTCAACATCCTTCACTGCCAAGGTTACCATTTCTCAATTTCCTCGTTTCCCTTGTGCTCCTTGCAAGCTGCTGCTGCTGCCAGGGAGGGATTTCAAGGTTTCCTCTTCTATGTGTATTTTTCTTCAGTTTCCAGTTTCTTTTCACTGTTTTTGCTGTTGCAAAATTCACTTAAAATTTGCCATTTTCGCAAATGAATGTGACAGTTCTAAATGGTGTTGGAGCCCAGGACCACATTCAGTATTTCTGTAGTGGTAAATTTTATACTGAGACCTGGTTGTTAGCAAATAGAGAAAGAAGGCAATGTCCCTTCTTTTGTGCTGTCATGCAAGGTAAAGAAGAAATGTACATTCAGCTTTTTTCCTTTAGGTGGTTTTCTCTGATATTGTACCTTTGTCAGAAATCCTTGATCACTCTATTGTGCTTCACTTTGTTCACACTTGATTGTTATTTAAAAATCAGAATAAAACACATTCAAGATTAGGTTTCATTTTTCTCTTTTCCTCCTCAGTTTGCTCTGTCTTGCTGCACACCGCCCCCTCATTCTTTTTCACTTCCTGTTTGTCATCTAGAGAGCTGGCACATACTTCATTCCTCCTCATGTTAACCACCATGCAATATATTTGGCTGTAAGGCACCACCAACATTCAATAAGTACTTATTTACCAGCTATTAACCTGGACTTTGGATGAGCCCTACAGATTCACAAATGTATGGGACACAGTTGCTGTCTTTAGGAATCTTATATGAGAATAATGGTTGAATATAAGTAGGTGGATTATAATATGCTATGGCAAGTGACTGTTGTGCAGAACGAAGGGAACTCAACATGGTCTTGGATAAATTCTATAGGAGGAATTCTAACCTGCCCCATGACTAGTGAGTAGAAGTTACCCATTTTGAAGAGCGGGTGGGAATGGAGGGAATAGCTAACATATTTCAGGTGGCATGGGGGTTAAGATTTAGCTGGAAGTCATTGGAGAAATTTTCTAGGATTAAAAATAGACTATGAGGCCGGGCGCGGTGGCTCAAGCCTGTAATCCCAGCACTTTGGGAGGCCGAGACGGGCGGATCACGAGTTCAGGAGATCGAGACCATCCTGGCTAACACGGTGAAACCCCGTCTCTACTAAAATACAAAAAAAATTAGCCGGGCGAGGTGGCGGGCGCCTGTACTCCCAGCTACTCGGGAGGCTGAGGCAGGAGAATGGCGTGAACCCGGGAGGCAGGGCTTGCAGTGAGCTGAGATCCGGCCACTGCACTCCAGCCTGGGCAACAGAGCCAGACTCCGTCTCAAAAAAAAAAAAAAAAAAAAAAAAAAAAAAAAAAAAAAAAAAAAAAAATAGACTATGAGTGTGTGTGGAGAGAAAGATGGGACGAAATGGCATAAAATGAGATTAGAGACATAAAGAAAGAATCAAAGCTTAAAAAAAATTCTGCTGCAGGATTTTTGTACTCTACTAAGAATGATGGTCTTCTGTTCTGAGCAGAAAAGGGAATCATGCTAAGATTTTAAGCAAGTATGTTTCACGCTCATAGAGACATATTTGGTTATAGCATAGAGAATGCATTACATTCAGTCAACAATATTTATCAGGAACTTACTAAATACTGCAAATGTAATTGTGAAAAAGACAGACACAGGAGGGCAATTTGGTGGCAAATGTCCAGTTAGGATGCTGTGGCCAGTCAGAAAGTTTGGTGGTCTGAATTGCAGTGTTGCAGTAGTAATACGTATACGAATATACATTTAAGAGATATTCTGGAGATAGTATTGACAGAACATGGTAATTAACTGGACAGGAGTGAGGGTGTTATGAAAAGGAGAAAATACCAGTCCTTACAGCCTTCCAAATGTTGACATGCATTCTCCTTTCTTTCCTTACTTTGACAGGCTGTGACTTTGTGGGTGTTTCTGTTTCTATATGTCTAGTTATCAGTTTGACCAGCTGTCAGTTCTGTCATGCCATTGGGTGGGTGCACAATGGTATGGAAAAATGATGGGTCATTGCCCTTGTAGCAGAGGCCATGTGCTAAGGAGAAGCTATTATCAAGAATTATGCTAAGCAGCTCTTCCTGTCAGATGAGTTTTGCTGTTCATTCTGGTATGTGATATACAGTACAGTAAGGTTGCAGGGATTAGATGCAGAGGGGAGT
This sequence comes from Theropithecus gelada, assembly GCF_003255815.1. Taxonomy (NCBI): domain Eukaryota; kingdom Metazoa; phylum Chordata; class Mammalia; order Primates; family Cercopithecidae; genus Theropithecus; species Theropithecus gelada. The sequence goes on along the minus strand of NC_037679.1, from coordinate 20,989,366 downwards.
CAGGACAGTTGAAAAAATGTAGAAAAAAAGAGAAGATTCTTAAAACAAATAGTAAGTGTGCTGAAAGAGGAAACAAAGGCAATAGAATGGAAGATTTAAAAAGACGTTTGGTTTACTGAGAATAAGTTCCAAACCAGGTTATTGTTATAGCTCAATATTTCTCTGAGAGGCTTCCTGGGCACACTAGTGTGCTCTGTTACACTGTGGAGGAGGTTCCTGGAAAATGTTTCTAAAAAGGCATATTTGGCAATATGCCTCTTGTTAAAAAAAATCTAGTTAAATTGGTTGAACTCAGAATGTTACAAATGTATTTCCCCCCTTTATTTTTCACTAATACTTTAATAACAATCTGTGGAACTGGTGCCTCACAGAATGAATTTAGGAAAATGCTAGTCTGACTGAGTAATGATTATAGTAATGGTTAGTGTTTATTGAGCATTTATTATTTGCTATGCATAGTGTTAAACCTTTTACACAGACTATCTCATTTAATCTTCGTACCAACAACACTGTTAGGTAGATATTATTATCTTCATCTTACTGACAATGAGAATAATCTGAATTATTAAGTAATTTGTTCAAAGTCACATAGTCAGCAGGAAGCCTGGCTTTAAACCCAAACAGTCTGATTTAAAAGCTCAAATACCTATCTTCGTGTGCATTATCTTTGCCATGTCATGAGGCTAAGGTCCACGGAGAGTTTACAGCTGTTGGTGCTACTGAAACTCCCTTCAATCATCTCATGAATGGACTAGCCTCCCAAACACTCAAGGATCAAACATACACATATGACTCACTATTCTCTAATGTCATAGCCATTGAATCCATAGTACGTGCTTGTCAGTGGGCCAAGAATTTCACATACATTATCCCATGCTACAGTAGAAGAAACTGAAGCAGGAGATCCAGAAATTTGCAGGAGAAATTGAAGCAGGAGATCCAAAAAAAGTAAAGTCGGGTAAAGGCCACATCATTAGAAGCCATTCAAGTTTGGACTCAAACCCCGGCATTCTGACTTAGAAGTTCATGTTTTTATTCTTACAATATTGCTATCTAAACATTTGAACTAATCCCTACAACCTCCCCAAGCTAAGAAATGTTAGCATATATCTATATTAAAATACATAATATATAATTTATTTTTTCATGCGTTTAGTCATCCATGAAAAAATGTCACGGACTCCTCTTTGAAACTAAATAGCCGCCCGTTCTACCTTTGAGTCACATTTTTGGAGATAGAATGTTTTGGAGGTAAAAATGTACAAAAAAGGGTAACCTAGACTATACAAGAGGAAAAGGAATCAGGCTACATCAGGAAGTGACCCCCGGAAATTGCTTTAAAAGCAGGGCATGCAAGTATCTACAGGTCAAGCACAGTAGAGTTCAGTATAGGTTCTGAATCGGAAAGGCACAGGGTGACAGGCATATATTTAATCTCCCTCATAAATAAATGGAGATGGACTTGATTTCATATCAGTTTTGCTTATCACTTGGTGATTTTTTTTTTATTATTATTATACTTTAAGTTCTAGGGTACATGTGCACAACGTGCAGGTTTGTCACATATGTATACATGTGCCATGTTGGTGTGCTGCACCCATTAACTCGTCATTTACATTAGGTATATCTCCTAGTGCTATCCCTCCCCCAACCCCCCTCCCCACAGTAGGCCCCCGTGTGTGATGTTCCCCTTCCCGTGTCCAGGTGATCTCGTTGTTCAATTCCCACCTATGAGTGAGGACATGTGGTGTTTGGTTTTCTGTTCTTGCAATAGTTTGCTGAGAATGATGGTTTCCAGCTGCATCCATGTCCCTACAAAGGACACAAACTCATCTTTTTTATGGCTGTATAGTATTCCATGGTGTATATGTGCCACATTTTCTTAATCCAGTCTGTCACTGATGGACATTTGGGTTGATTCCAAGTCTTTCCTATTGTGAATAGTGCTGCAATAAACATTTGTGTGCATGTGTCTTTATAGAAGCATGATTTATAATCCTTTGGGTATGTCTCCAGTAATAGGATGGCTGGGTCAAATGGTATTTCTAGTTCTAGATCCTTGAGGAATCGCCACACTGTTTTCCACAATGGTGGAACTAGTTTACAGTCCCACCAACAGTGTAAAAGTGTTCCTATTTCTCCACATCCTCTCCAGCACCTGTTGTTTCCTGATTTTTTTAATGATTGCCATTCTAACTGGTGTGAAATGGTATCTCATTGTGGTTTTGATTTGCATTTCTCTGATGGCAAGTGATGATGAGTATTTTTTCATGTGTCTGTTGGCTGCATAAATGTCTTCTTTTGAGAAGTGTCTGTTCATATCCTTTGCTCACTTTTTGATGGGGTCGTTTGCTTTTTTCTTGTAAATTTGTTTGAGTTCTTTGTAGGTTCTAGATATTAGCCCTTTGTCAGATGAGTAGATTGCAAAAATTTTCTCCCATTCTGTAGGTTGCCTGTTTACTCTGATAGTAGTTTCTTTTGCTGTGCAGAAACTCTTTAGTTTAATTGGACCCCATTTGTCAATTTTGGCTTTTGTTGCCATTGCTTTTGGTGTTTTAGACATGAAGTCCTTGCCCGTGCCTATGTCCTGAATGGTATTACCTAGGTTTTCTTCTAGGATTTTTGTGGTTATAGGTCTAACATTTAAATCTCTAATCCATCTTGAATTAATTTTCGTATAAGGAGTAAGGAAAAGATCCAGTTTCAGCTTTCTACTTATGGCTAGCCAATTTTCCCAGCACCATTTATTATATGGGGAAAACTTTCCCCATTTCTTGTTTTTCTCAGGTTTATCAAAGATCAGATGGCTGTAGATGTGTGGCATTATTTCTGAGGGCTCTTTTCTGTTCCATTGGTCTATATCTCTGTTTTGGTACCAGTACCGTGCTGTTTTGGTTACTGTAGCCTTGCAGTGTAGTTCAAAGTCAGGTAGCGTGATGCCTCCAGCTTTGTTCTTTTGGCTTAGGATTGTCTTGGCAATACGGGGTCTTTTTTGGTTCCATATGAACTTTAAAGCAGTTTTTTCCAATTCTGGGAAAAAAGTCATTGGTAGCTTAATAGGGATGACATTGAATCTATAAATTACCTTGGGCAGTATGGCCATTTTCACAGTATTGATTCTCCCTATCCATGAGCATGGTATGTTCTTCCATTTGTTTGTGTCCTGTTTTATTTCACTGAGGAGTGGTTTTTAGTTCTCCTTGAAGAGGTCCTTTACATCCCTTGTAAGCTGGATTCCTAGGTATTTTATTCTCTTTGAAAGTATTGCAAATGGGAGTTCATTCATGATTTGGCTCTCTGTTTGTCTATTACTGGTGTATAAGAATGCTTATGATTTTTGCACATTGATTTTGTATCCTGAGACTTTGCTGAAGTTCATTATCAGCTTAAGGAGATTTTGGACTGAGACAATGGGGTTTTCTAAATATACAATCATGTCATCTGCAAACAGGGACAATTTGACTTCTTCTTTTCCTAACTGAATACCCTTTATTTCTTTCTCTTGCCTGATTGCCCTAGCCAGAACTTCCAACACTATGTTGAATAGGAGTGGTGAGAGAGGGCATCCCTGTCTTGTGCCAGTTTTCAAAGGGAATGCTTCCAGTTTTTGCCCATTCAGTATGATATTGGCTGTGGGTTTGTCATAAATTATTATTATTATTTTGAGATACGTTCCATCGATACCGAATTTATTGAAAGTTTTTAGCATGAAAGGCTGTTGAATTTTTTCAAAAGACATTTTCTGCATCTATTGAGATAATCATGTGGTTTTTGTCTTTGGTTCTGTTTATATGCTGGATTACATTTATTGATTTGCATATGTTGAACCAGCCTTGCCTCCCAGGGATGAAGCCCACTTGATCATGGTGGATAAGTTTTTGATGTGCTGCTGCATTCGGTTTGCCAGTATTTTATTGAGAGTTTTTGCATCGATGTTCATCAGGGATATTGGGCTAAAATTCTCTTTTATTGTTGTGTCTCTGTGAGGCTATGATATCAGGATGATGTTGGCATCACAAAATGAGTTAGGGAGGATTCCCTCTTTTTTTATTCATTGGAATAATTTCAGAAGGAATGGTACCAGCTCCTCCTTGTATCTCTGGTAGAATTCGGCTGTGAATCCATCTTGTCCTGGACTTTTTTTGGTTGGTAGGCTATTAATTCTTGCCTCAATTTCAGAGCCTGCTATTGGTCTATTCAAGGATTCAACTTCTTCCTGGTTTAGTCTTGGGAGAGTGTAAGTGTCCAGGAAATTATCCATTTCTTCTAGGTTTTCTAGTTTATTTGAATAGAGGTGTTTATAGTATTCTCTGGTGGTAGTTTGTATTTCTGTGGGGTTGGTGTTGATATACCCTTTATCATTTTTTATTGCATCTATTTGATTTTTCTCTCTTTTCTTCTTTCTTAGTCTTGTTAGCAGTCTATCAATTTTGTTGATCTTTTCCAAAAACCAGCTCCTGGATTCATTGATTTTTTTGGAGGGTTTTTTGTGTCTCTCCTTCAGTTCTTCTCTGATCTTAGTTATTCCTTGCCTTCTGCTAGCTTTTGAATGTGTTTGCTCTTGCTTCTCTAGTTCTTTTAATTGTGAAATTAGGGTGTCAATTTTAGATCTTTCCTGCTTTGCCTTGTGGGCATTTAGTGTTATAAATTTCCCGCTACACACTGCTTTAAATGTGTCCCAGAGATTCTGGTATGTTGTATCTTTGTTCCCATTGGTTTCAAAGAACATCTTTATTTCTGCCTTCATTTCGTTATGTACCCAGTAGTCATTCAGGAGCAGGTTGTTCAGCCTCCATGTAGTTGAGCAGTTTTGATTGAATCTCTTAGTCCTGAGTTCTAGTTTAATTTCACTGTGGTCTGAGAGACAGTTTGTTATAATTTCTGTTCTTTTACATTTGCTCAGGAGTGCTTTACTTCCAACTATGTGGTCAATTTTGGGATAAGTGCAATGTGGTGCTGAGAAGAACGTATATTCTGTTTATTTAGAGTGGAGAGTTCTGTAGATGTCTATTAGGTTCACTTGGTGCAGAGTTGAGTTCAATCCTGGATATCCTTGTTAACTTTCTGTGTCATTGATCTGTCTAATATTGACAGCGGGGTATTAAAGTCTCCCATTATTATTGTATGGGAGTCTAAGTCTCTTTGTAAGTCTCTAAGGATTTGCTTTATGAATCTGGGTCCTCCTGTATTGGGTGCATATATATTTAGGATAGTTAGCTCTTCCTGATGAATTGATCCCTTTACCATTATGTAATGGCCTTCTTTGTCTCTTTTGATCTTTGATGGTTTAAAGTCTGTTTTATCAGAGACTAGGATTGCAACCCCTGCTTTTTTTTTGTTTTCCATTTGCTTGGTAAATCTTCCTCCATCCCTTTATTTTGAGCCTATGTGTGTCTAGGCATGTGAGATGGGTCTTCTGAATACAGCAAACTGATGGGTCTTGACTCTTTATCCAATATGCCATCTGTGTCTTTTAAATGGACCATTTAGTCCATTTACATCTAAGGTTAATATTGTTATGTGTGAACTTGATCCTGTCATTATGATATTAGCTGGTTATTTTGCTCATTAGTTGATGCAGTTTCTTCCTAGCATCGATGGTCTTTACATTTTGGCATATTTTTGCAATGGCTGGTACTGGTTGTTCCTTTCCATGTTTAGTCCTTCCTTCAGGGTCTCTTGTAGGGCATGCCTGGTGGTGACAAAATCTCTAAGCATTTGCTTGTCTGTAAAGGATTTTTATTTCTCCTTCACTTATGAAACTTAGTTTGGCTGGATATGAAATTCTGGGTTGAAAATTCTTTTCTTTAAGAATGTTGAATTTTGGCCCCTGATCTCTTCTGGCTTGTAGAGTTTCTGCTGAGAGATCTGTTGTTAGTTTGATGGACTTCCCTATGTGGGTAACCCAACCTTTCTCTCTGGCTGCCCTTAACATATTTTCCTCATCTCAACTTTGGTGAATCTGACAATTATGTGTCTTGGAGTTGCTCTTCTCGAGGAGTATCTTTGTGGTGTTCTCTATATTTCCTGAATTTGAATGTGGCCTGCCTGACTAGGTTGGGGAAGTTCTCCTGGATGATATCCTGCAGATTGTTTTCCAACTTGGTTACATTTTCCCCATCACTTTCAGGCACACCAGTCAGACATAGATTTGGTCTTTTCACATAATCCCATATTTCTTGGCGGCTTTGTTCATTTCTTTTTACTCTTTTTTCTCTACACTCTCTTCTCGCTTCATTTCATTCATTTGATCTTCAATCACTGATACTCTTTCTTCCAGTTGATCGAGTTGGTTACTGAAACTTGTGCATTTGTCATGTAGTTCTCGTGTTATGGTTTTCATGTCTATCAGTTCTTTTATGGTCTTCTCTGCATTGATTATTCTAGTTCTCCATTCATCCATTCTTTTTTCAAGGTTTTTAGTTTCTTTGCGCGGGTACGTAGTTCCTCTTTTAGCTTGAGTAGTTTGATCGACTGAAGCTTTCTTCTCTCAACTTGTGAAAGTCATTGTCCGTCCAGCTTTGTTCCGTTGCTTCATCTCTTGCTGGTCGGACAGCACCCACTCACCAGCACCGACTGTCTGACATGCCCCAGTGAGATGAACCCGGTACCTCCGTTGAAAATGCAGAAATCACCCATCTTCCGTGTTGCTCAGGCTGGGCGCTGGAGGTTGGAGCTGTTCCTATTTGGCCATCTTGGGCGCCCCCCCCCATCCTTTAGTTATTAATGCAAGAATTTTAGAATTAGACAATTCTGGGTTTATATTTTTATTGTCATTAAATGTGGTCCGGGCAAATTTCCAAATTTCCTCATCTACAAAATGGTGATGGACATACCTACAGGCCAAATTTATTCTTCAGAACAAATGAAAGAATGTTGTAGAAAGTAAGTTCTGAACTTTTATTATAGGCAGCTATTATTTTGTTATAACATTTTTTGCTTTCTTTAGTTTTATGAGTTCAACATGAAAATGTTGATTTGGTGTTTTTCATTCTACTTTTTCATTTTTCTCCTACCTCTGGGAATGCACATCAAGGTGGAATCCAACAATATTGTGTCGCCTGTATTGCAGTTGTGTACATTAGGAGGATCAGGTTACTTTGCAGTAAGAAATGTATATAACCAGATGATTTTTAAAAAGCACATTAGGAATAATAGATTTGAAGTGAGCATATTCTGTCAGGAATTCATCTAAGCAGTTATAGCTAAACTGTTACACTGTCCATTTGACTTGACAATTCTTAGGAAAAAAGTAAAATAATAAGGCATTTATTTAAAGATTTTCCAAATGACTGTGCCTTGGATTTTGTTAATAAATTAAATCTATGTTTATATGGAGAGAAATGTGATAATATTTCCAAACTGATTTAGGCTATGGTTAAATGGATGAAGACTGACTGAGGCAGGACTTTGCTCATCTCTTGCATCATATCAAGGTACTTTGGAAAACCTTTATTTTCTCTAATCATCATTTATATACAGTGAACAGCATTTTAAATACAAGAAATACAGTTTTCAGGAGTTGAAGGGGTTAAAGTATAGTGGAGGTCTTTAAATGTAGCACAATTATTATGGAAAAGCTATGAATTTACATCCTTATGATTTTTGTTATTATTTTTTATTTGCAGGATGAGTAAGAGATACTTACAGAAAGCAACAAAAGGAAAACTGCTAATAATAATATTTATTGTAACCTTGTGGGGAAAAGTCGTATCCAGTGCAAACCATCATAAAGGTAAACTTTTCAGTTTCTTTTCTCAACTGTTTGTGGATGATGACTACCCTTAACACAGGCTGTTATGTTTTGCCTCCACTGGTCTGTTAAATTTTACTAGGTATAGATTCTCCCCCTGGCAGTTTTCTTTAAGTAATAATGCAGAGTTATCTCTAAGATGGCTTTGATTGGGAAAGATGATATTTTCAGGATTAATGCCATTTCTGCAAATAGTGTTCAAAGAATATGGAAATATAACTATACCTTTCCTTCCCTTTTTAGATAGTGATATTAAAAAATTGAGTTGGCATATAATAAAGTTTCAGATTGCACTCATCCTGGTAAAGAAAGTATCTGTAATGATATGTATCTTAATAATACGTCTATATGTAAATTTTCTTTCAATGCTTTTTGTGGGTCATGTTTCTTTATGTCAGAGGACCACTTTGACCACCCTTTGGACACTGCCCCTGGTATGATATTCAGCAGACTCAATTCTGCCACTGAACAGAGTGAGAATATTTGCTCTATACATATGTGTTAAGCTTGACAGCTCACAATTACATTCTTTCTGCCCTCTTTCTTGGCTATAAGACTCAATATAATGAATAACTACTTTTTCCATGAGGCTATTTCTGAACTGTCCCTATCATAATCAAGTATTCATAACCTGAGAAATCAATTTAGATTTTTCTGTAAAATATGATTTTATAATTTAATTCTCTGCCCACTATAAAGTCTAGAGACTAACAACTTAGTTTCTCATTCTATTTTTGGGTGAAGGGGGAATTAAGACTGCTTTGAATTCTGTAACACTTAAATTAGTTACACATGTCCATTTAATTAGCATTACATGGAACATTAACACCAGGGAGAGAAAAGACGTGGTGTGTGGGACTGATGCTTATAAGACTAATCTCTTCCCCCACTATTTAAAATCAAAAAGGGACATCTTGCAAAATAAAATTTTATGAAGAGTTTTTTCATATTTCATTATCCTGTTTTCTACCCACAATATGTTTTCATGTGTGTGAATATATATTCATATATTTTTTATTCTCCTTTTCTTTAATACAGCACACTGATCCACAGATAAGACTTTAAATTCTCTTTAATAATTTTTATCAGTGTAAAATTATGAAGATGTTGAAGATGACATTCCCTGTGGTCTCAAATTGGCAACAACAAACCAGACCAAAGAACGAAGCAGTATTAAATACTCATCTTTTAAAAGAGCTGCCATCCAATAGGGCCAAGCCCTGCCTTGGACTTAACAAGAAAACACACCCCATCCTCATTATTCTGATGGTCACCTTAGTGCCTCTTCCCAGTTTTTGAAAGAAGAACTGGGAGGAGTGGGGGATCATAGGAATTGTGGGCATCAGGCTAGCACAGCAAGTGTTCATGATAAAGATACTTTCTCATGTCCAAAGCCAAATGATGGGGTATCTTAAAGAATCACTCATAAAGACTGCTCACAGTGTATATTGCATGCTATTGTCAAAGCTACTTTAAGACATTTAAATTGTGTTATGTTCTATGCTAACTCTGAAACTAAGATCTTTTCTTCTTGCCAAGAAAATAGTCCTTGAACATAAGAAATTACACATCGTGTCAGAAAACTTAAATTGTCAAACCTGGTACATTACAGAAGATAGCGTTTTCTGTTTTGCTTTTCCCTTTCCACACTGCCACTGATACTTTGGATGAAGATTTTATGAAAGTTTTCTCCCATCCTCCACCTTTCTTCCTTTTGTTCTTTTTTCTTTCTTTTCTTTATATTTTCTGTACAAAATATCCTTTTTGTTTTGAGCTATTTTACATATAAAATAATAAGTGTTGTGTATATGTAAGTTGTAGACCATGCTCGTAAAATGATTACTCATGCGCTCACCATCCAAGAAAGGCTGGGCTGCTATCTCCCTACGTGCAAAGCCCAGACTTTGGAGACTCCTTTGGGGTATCTGACCTGTGGAAGGATACAGTTACATTCTAAATGGTTAGGTAAGAACCTAGGATCCTTTCCACCTCATTTCAAAGGAGCAGAAGATTTTTCTCTCCTTTCAGGAGTGGGAGGGGAATGGCTGTCTCTCTCCTGTACATAAATGAAAATAATCCATTGTTTGCTGTCAGTCATCTATGGAATGTTCGGCTATCAATGTAGGACATTTGGCTTGGCTTTCATCAGGGTTAAGGCTTAGGGCGAGGCAGGCCAGTTCACTTTCTATTTGTTGTGAGTTAATTAGTAAGAAATCAGTTTCTGATCCAGAACACCTTGGTGAGCATTCAAGATAAAAGTAATAAAGATGAATATTAGAAACTCGACAGACTAAAGAGCATTACAGATGCCAACTAATTTAATCTCATAACCATCTATGTGGTAGATACTATTTTTAAAACTATTTTTAGAGATCAGAAACTATGGCAAAGACAAGTTAAGTAATTCGTCCCAGGTTGCCCAGTTAGGAGCTATTGGAGGCAGGGTTCAAATCTAGGCAGTCTTGCTCCATATAACCATGAAATATATGTACTAGTGAATTTCCTTTTACTTACACAATTTGGGATTCATTCAATTTCCAGAGTATCGAAATTGGTGTCTCTCATGAACTCTGAAAAATTATAGGCACCATGTCCTGAAATGTAGTTTCTCCACCCACCACTGTCTCTACTAAACTAGAATTGCTGGCTAGGTATTAGGTATATGTCAGATTTTTCACTCTTTTCTTTATGTATTTCAACCTTTATTTTACATGTATATTTTACCTTCAAGTCTCTGTGCTTTATTCTGGGCTATTTATTCACATTTTTATTCTACCACACTAATTCTATGTTCCCTTGGGTCTAATCTACTCTTTAATTCACACATTAAATTTTAATTTTATTTATTATATTGTACCAAAATTTTGTCTTTTTTCTTGCTAATCTGCAAGCTTTTGATAGCTTTTTGTTTTCACTCATGTTTTCAGGTTTCTCTTTTTATATATCACTACATATACAGTAATAGAAATATATGGTGTATATATATAAATAGAAATATATACCATATATGTCTATATATTTCTAGCTGATGATCCTATTTTATGCAATTTTGTGTTTTCCTCCTAGTGACTTTCACTCATGGTAATTTATTTATTTTAGGACTTCTGAGTTTTAAGAAAAATTTTGTGAGCTGATGCTCATCAGAATTGTATTTGTAAGAATCTTAAAGGCCTGTCATTATAATGTATTATTTCAGAGGCAATTTGCGTATGACATGAGTCTTAGGCAGGGTTTTTTGGAAGCAGAGCCAAGTCAGGAATTCTTGTTTACGTGATTTATTGAAAGAGTGCTCTCAGGAGAATGAGAGCAAGTGAAGCAGGCTAGAGCGGGAGGTAAAAACTAAGCACAAATAGAGTCTCAGCTGGAGAATCGCCCAGTCTGCTCCTATGGGGAATCTCTGAGACATGAATTGTTCCACAGAGATGGTCCCTCCTTGAGGCGGGATAGATGGCCTCGTCTACCCTTGTGTCCATGGGCCATTAGCTACTGGCCTGTTCCCCATGGTAAGGAGTAGCCTCTCTGGGGAAGTGGCTCATCTTTAGGAGAAGGTAAGTCTCTAAAGAAGGGGACACCTATGAACTGTGATCAGAGAACATTCACAGCAAGTGGAGGAAAGGTGCACAGCCCTAAAAGATTTTGGCAGTGTATCAGCAGCTACATTCCAGTGCAGTCTACTCACAGCTCTCAGATCCACCTGCTTCTCACTGAAAGTCACTCCATCCAGGCAAAGCTTATTCAAGATTTTGGTTGGTCACAATTTTCAAGAAGACTTACTAGAAGAGGAATAGTAAGAGTCCCGCTAATGCAGTTGGTGCTCATGGCCTGTCCACCCTACGCCCAGCCATTCTAGATTTTCCTCTCTGTTTACTAGCACTTCTACTCATGTAGGAGGCTTTCCTAATGTTCTAAGAGTTCTGAGCCCTGGGTTACCATTCTCTTGCTGCTGTACTTATACATTGGTAGTTGTAACTGGGCACGGGAATGCCACAAGATGCCCCAGTGGATCATCTGAGTACCTAATATATTCCTTTCTGCCTCTAGTGCACAGCAGCTGTCGTCTTCCTCATGGTCATCAGGGACCTTTACATTTACCCCATCAATATTAAACTCCTTTTCTCTCTCTCTCTGGTCTATCAGTATAAGGAGCACAGACTGATTGATGATCAGGCAACAGCTGTAGCTTTGTGTTTAGTGGCACTATTACTGTTTCCACTGGTAAACTTATCTGCTTTCTGGAAACAAGTTCTCCTAGACCCATATAATAGTATATTGGTCATTTCCGTTGGATATTTCTCATGGAAAAGTTGTTTTTTACTTAATGATTTTTGAGTACCTACATTAAGGCCTGAGAATATAGCAAGTACAGAAAAGAGACAAAAATCTTTGTCTTCATGGGATGTTTATTCTAGAAGTGGAAAAATAGGTAATAAGAAAAATAAATAAAATGGGATGTTTTATGATATACATGCTCTGGAAAATATATGAAGGAAGAAAGCATATAGGATGTATTCAGGAAGGAATAGAATTTTAAATAGGCCTTTGGGTAAGATCTAAAGTTTCCAGTGGAGTCAGCTAGTGGCGTATTCAGGGAAAGGATGCTCCAGGCAAAGCAGCAATAGGTATGAATGCTTTCAATCATGCCCATAGACAATTAGAAATAGCAAGGAGGATGGCGTGCATAGAATATTTAAGGGAGAGAGTGGTAGATAGGTCATTATGGAACAAGTAAATGTAGAATATGAAAGAACCAAATAAATAAATACCTCTACCAAAATACAAATACAATAATATCCTGCTCTCAAGAGCCACCAATGGACGATTGTATTACTCCGTTTTCTGAACATGACATAGGAACACTATAGACATCCAGAACATTTGGATTTGAAAAAATGGGTATCTAAAAATCAGAAATTGTTGTCATCTTCTTAATAAAACCTTCTGTGCTTTGAGAACTAACAGTTCCTCACATACAAACAGATAACTTTACTGCTCAAACTGCCACAGAAAGATTCTGCCTCGAATTCTTACAATTATATTGAGCTGGGCATTTCGGAAGGGATTAAGTCAGAGTATTGTGACAGCCAGTCAGAAAGAATGAGCAGTGTTTTCCCCTTGGAAGCAATTACATTAGGTGCAGCTTCTGATATTGGGGATCAGAGAGCAAACATTTTAGTTTAGGACTCCAAGTTCCCAACAGAAAAATATAGTCATTAATCTTAGAAGGCTAATATGTTTTCTTGTCTTTTCTTTCCTTACCCATCACATCTAAACTAAATCTCCGGAGAATGAGTCATCATTGGGTTTGGGGATTGGAAAAGAATTTTTATTTTGTTTGAAAGAGATACACACAGGTGAGTTATATCCAGGAACAAAAAGGAGCCTAAAAAAGTTAGTTTGATTAGCCAAGGTTGAATATATATTATCCTCATTGTAATACAAGCTAATTACTGGTATGAGTGAGAACTTTTGGTTGAATGGATCTTTTTCAAAGAAAAACAAACATTTTAAAATTTTATTTTACTTGTAATTGATATGTGATAATTGTACTTATTTACAGAGTACAGTGTGATGTTTCATTACGTGTATACAGTATGATGATAACCACATTTTAAAATAAAGATGGTTTTCAGTTCAAAGCCTGAGAGACAGAGCCATAAATTTTTTTTGGTGGATCTTCATTTGTTTGTTGATTCATTTGATAGTTTATTCATTTATCCAACCAACTATCCATGAAATATATGGTGAGTGTCTGTTAAGTGTTGGGCTTTAAGTCAAACTCTGGAGATACAAAAGTGAGCAGGCTGGGCACAATGGCTTATTCCTATAATCCCAGCACTTTGGGAAGCAGAGATGAAAGGATCGCTTGAAGCCAGGAGTTTGAGACCAGCCTGGGCAACAAAGTGAGAACCCATTTCTAAGAAAAATGATTAAAAAAATTATCCAGGTGTGGTGGCCTGTGCCTGTAGTCCCAGCTACTTGGGAGGCTGAGGTGGGAGGATTGCTTTCAAGATTGCATTGAGCTAGGATCACACCATTGCACTCCAGCCTGAGTGACAGAACCAGACCCTGTCTCTTAAAAAAAAAAAAAAAAAAAGAAAAAAAAAAAAGGCGAGACCAGGCACGGTGACCCATGCCTGTAATCCCAGCCCTTAGGGAGGCGGAAGCCGGTGGATCACTTGAGGTCAGGATTTCGAGACCAGCCTGGCCAACATGGCGAAACCGCATTTCTGCTAAAAACATACAAAAATTAGCCAGGTGTGGTGGCATGTGACGCTAATCCCAGTTACTCCGGAGGCTGAGGTGGGAGAATCGCTTGAACCCAGGAGGCGGAGGTTGCAGTGAGACAAGATTGCACCACTGCACTCCAGCCTGAGCGATGGAGGGAGACTCTGTCAAAGAAAACAAAACAGAAGTGAGCAAAACAGACATGACTCATGTCCTAGTGACGCAGTATATTGAAGGAGAAAAACATTAATCAAATAATAACACAAATAGTTAATTACAAATGGTATTAAAGTGCTGTGAAGATAAAATTTCAGGATAAGAGTATATAAACTGTAAAATGGATAGGGTACAGTTTCAGGGAAGACTTTTCTAGGGAGGAGACATTGGAGCTGAGATCTGAATGAAGACAGAGGAAGGGTTTGACATCCAGGCAAGAGCAGCAGCCTATGCCAAGCTACTGAGACATGAAGGAAAGAATTCACTGGAGCTGAAATAAGACTGCTGTGACTGGAGAGCAGAGAGCAAAGAGGATAGTGATGCACAGTTAGCCTGGGGAGGTGGCTGGGATAGATCCTTTGGGGGAAATATTCAGAATGCTGCTTTTCTTACAGTTTAAATTGTTGGATCCAGTTTAGCCTAGGATATTAGTAGGATCTCTTAGGCTGGCTTGCACCTATTAGGATGTACACCAAAGTTTAAGGGCACTGATTTATAATTCATGGTGTTTTTCTTGTTGATAAAAACAATTGGATTAATGTCCTAAGAGAAAGAAAAATAGCTAGAACATAAACTGACTGTATTCTGGACTTTTAATGACACATTTTTATTATGTATTTTATTGAATTTTCAAAGTAATATATATTTATTTGAGAAACTTTGGAAAGAAAGAAAAATACCAAGAAGATAAATCAAGTTACTCATAATTTTTCCATGCAGAAATTATTAAACAACATTTGGACTTCTTTTCATCTGGTTTAATTCATAAACGTGTTATACATACTGGAGAGCATGGTGTTCATTAATTATTTTATGTATTCATACATTTATTGACAAAGACTAATTGTAAGAGATTATGTTGCCCTGAGTTAGTGATTCTGTTTTAAACCATGCAGGCAGAGTTGCTAGTTTCTAAGAGTTATGCTTTCATAATCTGATTCTTTTCTCCTCTTTTTTATGCTAAAATATTCCATGTTTATATAATAGTAAATAAAACACCTACATATTATGAAAAATAAATATAAAGCAAATTACTGTGCAATTATCAGCCAGGACAGTAAATAGACTGTTGTCAGCCCCTTGGAGTCGCTGAATACAACCCCTCCTCCCACAGAGGTATCCCTTTCCTAACTTCTTGTTTTTGAACAACAGAATATTGCTTTGTCTGAGCGGGGCATGGTGGTTCACACCTGTAATCCCAGCACTTTGGGAGGCCGAGGCAGGCAGATCACGAGTTTAGGAGTTTGAGACCAGCCTGTCCAATATGGCGAAACCCTGTCTCTACTAAAAATACAAAAAATTAGCTGGGCATGGTGGCGCATGCCTGTGGTCCCAGCTACTCCGGTGGTTGAGGCAGAAGAATCACTTGAACCCAGGAGGCGGAAGTTGCAGTGAGCCGAGATCACGCCACTGCACTCCAGCCTGGGCGACAGAGCGAGACTCTGTCTCAAAAACAAAAACAAAAACAGAATATTGCTTTGTCTGGTGATAATGGTTTGGCTCTGTGTCCCTACTCAAACATTACCTTGAATTGGGTGGGGATAATCCCCACATGTCAATGGTGGGAGCAGATGGAAGTAATTGGATCATGGGGTGGTTTCCCGCATGCTTTTCTGGTGGTAATGAGTGAATCTCACGAGATCTGATGGTGTTATAAGCGTCTAGAATTTCCCCTGCTGTCACTCACTCCGTCCTGATGCCCTGTGATGAAGGTGCATTGCTTCTCTTTTGCCTTGGGCCATGATTGTAAGTTTCCTGAGGCCTTCCTAGCCATGCTTAACTGTGAGTCAATTAAATCTCTTACCTTTATGAATTACCCAGTCTTGGGCAGTTCTTTATAGCAGTGTGAAAATGGACTAATATATCTGGTATTCAATGTTGTAAAAATGTAATTCTACTACAGGCATTTACAAAATGTGATTTGCTTCTTACTGTCAATGTTTTTCTCTTGGGATTCATCCGTGTTGTGATATAGGATTTCATTGTATTAATATACTGAAATGTATTTATCTCTTTTACTGTTGACGTATGTTTGGGTCGCTCTGGTTGTTGGTTGTTATTGACAATGCTGCTGTGGACGTTACTATACGTTTGTTTTGGTTCACACTTACAACATTCCTCCAGGATATAATTTTAGAAGTAGAATTTCATGGATCATATGATAAACACGTATTCAATTTTACAGCTTTTTCCCCCCACTTAGCAGTAAATAATGAGTATTTACATGTGTCTAAAAATATCCATAAACATATATTGTATTGGGGCATGGAAAAAATATAAATGCACCCTACATTTTTTAACAAAATTCCCATTTTTAGATTTCTTGGAGACTTTTTATTTGTTAATACTAATATAAAAACCTTTGTGTAATAATTTTTGTTCACATGTAATAATTTTTTCAATATTTAGTACAAGTGAGAATTTTGGATGTCAAAAAGAATGAAATGGTTAGATGTGTATCATTCAACATCTAGTCAGGAAAATTGCCATCATGGTAGGGCAGTTTGAAACAGGAAATTGGTGACAAACGTGTTGAATGGGCTGGAAAGGAAATAAGGAAGTGTGATAGTATCACCAGACACTTGTAGCTTCAGAAAGCTGTTCCTGCCCCTAGAGGTGGAAGAGCAAGGAGCAACACAGTGTTACATAGGACTCGTGACTGTGCACACTGCAGGGTCTGCCAAAGCCCTGCTGTGATTTAGGAATCACTTCCATGGCCACTGAGCAGGAAGCCAGGAGCCAGTTCTCTCATGATACTACAAGAGCTGCCTGAGAGGCTGACTGCTCCCAACACTGCTAGACTCTCTGCTAATGCTGTTAAAGCCTATGGGCATTCATAGTACCCTACCTCACCACTTCTGAAGCCAAAGCAGGAAAAAAATAGATGGCTTCTTCCTTCCCTGGGTGTTTCTTACGAAAGTGCCATCTTCCAAGAAGCAGACTCCAAGAAAGAATTCAACACACCAGAAATTTATGGGTAGAAACACCTTTGAAGTATAAAGAGACGAGGTGCAGGAGAAGGAGGGGGTGAACCTTCAGACTATGAGGGTCTGACTCCCATGAAAGAAGAGAAGGAAGGAAGGAGGATTGAGTAGGAAGAGCCTAGAACTTCAACATAGCTTTGAAAAAGTCTTGGTCAGGCCAATTGGGAATCCCTGAGAAAAGGTTGCCATTAGAATCTAACCAGAAGCCAGCTGGCAAAGCAGCCTGGGAACTCTTATCTAAGCTTCCAGCTGCCTTCAATACAGAGAAGGATATAGAAAGGTAAATGTTTTAGAAGAAAATGACAAATATTTGCCACAAGAATATTTCTACATATTGTCTAATTACTTTTTATTTCCTTGCAGAAGTATATAAAGCTTCCCCTCTTACCACTCTGAAAATACTGGCTGGCTACTAATTTAAAAAAATTAAATTGAATATCTTTATTAAATGAAAAGGTCTAGACATAGTCTCTTATTTATATTTTAATTTATATTTTTGAATACTAATAAATGGATAAAGTTAATTTTGAACTATTTTCATTTCTATTATTTGGATAATTTATCAATTTCTTTGCCAGCTCAAGTTTCTATTATTAATTTGAGACTCTCATATAACTCTTAAAGCTTGATTGCATTTGTATATTTTCAGTTATATAATTTTCAAATATAATGTTTAAAGTAACGTTTTTGTATTTTAGAATATACAATATCATAAACTATTGTTGGAGAAAATTGAAAAATGTGTAAAAATATAAAGTAAAGGCCGGGCGCCGTGGCTCAAGCCTGTAATCCCAGCACTTTGGGAGGCCGAGACGGGCGGATCACGAGGTCAGGAGATCGAGACCATCCTGGCTAACACGGTGAAACCCCGTCTCTACTAAAAATACAAGAAAATTAGCCGGGCGAGGTGGTGGGCGCCTGTAGTCCCAGCTACTCGGGAGGCTGAGGCAGGAGAATGGCGTGAACCCGGGGGGACGGAGCTTGCAGTGAGCCGAGATCGCGCCACTGCACTCCAGCCTGGGGCACAGAGCAAGACTCCGTCTCAAAAAAAAAAAAAAAAAAAAATAATAAAA